>NW_005843008.1:288746-308884 GCF_000455745.1 Alligator sinensis
GTGTTTGCCCTCCCCGTGCTGGATGCATGGATGTGGCTGCAAAGAAACCGGAGTCCCAGGCTCACGCTCGTGTGGACATACTTTCTTGACTGATGGTACTAACAGGTCTAACTGGGGTCGGACCATGCTGTCTCCAGTGTCACAGAGAGTGGAGGCTGGAAGGGAGCATGACCAGGGTTTTCTTTGTCATGTTCCTCTTTCACTTGCAGCCTCCAGCATTTAAGATGCAGGAAGCTCCGATGCAGAGGCCGTGCCCCTCAGTAGCTACTAATGCCCCTTTCCTCCAAGAACGCGTCCAGCCCCTTGGTGAATCTGGCTGACCTGCCAGCGTGCACCGCCTCTGTGTCATTAAAAGGACGGGACTCGTTGCCCCCATTGTGAGAGAAATTCATTATCACCCTGAATAAGAATTAGGGGTCCAAAAAAGGAAATGAGCAGGTAGTCAGTTTAAAATGAACATCAATAGGGATTTATTACTGACTCTCTTGTTGTTATTTTCCATTTAGTATTTTGTCAAACCCATCTCATGCCCCTCCGCTCAAGTGTGTTTTTCTAAACTGACCGGGTCTGGCTTCGTTAGGAGTCTCTCCAGACCGCTCATCATCCTTGCTGCCCTTCTCTGGACATCCTCTATCATCTTTTTGAGGTGTGGGGCCCAGGACTGGGCACAGCCTTCAAGGTGTGCATGCACCATAGATTTATAAAGTGACTGGCTGGGCAGAAAAGGACCTGGGGGGACAGGGGACAAGAAGATGGATAGGAGCCAGCAGTGTGCCCCTTGATGCCAAGAAGGGTACCGGCATCCTGGGCTGCATTGGCATTGCATTGCTGGCAGATGGAGGGACGTGATTCTTCCCTCTATTCAGCCCTGGGGAGGCCACATCTGGAGTCCTGTGTCCAGCTGTGGGCCCCTCACTACAGAAAGGATGTGGACACATTGGAGAGAGTCCAGTGGAGTGCAACAAAAATGGTTGGGGGCTGGAGGACAGGACTGGTGAGGAGAGACTGAGGGAAATGGGCTGATTTAGTTTGCAGAAGAGAAGACTGAGGCTGGATTTGATTGCAGCCTTCAATTCCCTGCAGGGGGGTTGCAAAGAGGATGGAGCTGGACTGGTTTCAGTGGGGGGGGATGACAGCTCCAGTTGCAGCAAGGGAAGTTGAGGTTGGGTATTAGGAAACACTTTCTCCCTAGGAGGGTAGTAAAGCACTGCAATAGGTCACCCAGAGAGGTTGTGGGATCTCCATCCTTGGAGGTTTTTAAACCCGGCTCGACAAAGAGTTGTCTGGGACAACGTAGTTGGGCTGGTCCTGCTCTGAGCAGGGGCTTGGATTAGATGTGACCTCCCGAGGTCCCTTCCACCCTCAGTTTCTGTGATTCTGTGATTTTCCCCACTGTAAGTCAGCAAGCTCGGGGGAGCCTGCAGAGGAAAGAAGAAGGGGTGTTTCCTGATGACTGGTACCAATTGTGAGATCATCCCCTGGGCCTTTGTCGGCAAAGTAAAAAATGTCAAGTGCTGGGCAGGCTTTCCTGAGCATTTTTGGGCTTCCTACGTTTTCACACAAAAGGGCATCCCCTCCAGCCTGGCTAACCAGCAAAGGGCTGAAGTCTGGGTGGATATAACCCCTCATCAAACCCATACTTGGGCCAATCTGATGGGGAATATGCTCTTGTTCCCTCACAGGTGGGGAAATCTACATGAAACTGAATAGATGTTGCCTCCTACCATGTTAGCTGCCAACGATAGCACTTCCAGCCCTGCCTTCTTCATCCTGGTCGGCATCCCGGGCTTGGAGGATGCTCACATCTGGATCTCCATCCCCTTCTGCTTGATGTACATCGTGGCCCTGCTGGGAAACTCTCTGCTGATATTCACCATCATCACCGAGCGAAGCCTTCACGAGCCCATGTATGTGTTTCTCTCCATGTTGGCTGCGGCTGATCTGCTGTTGTCCACCACCACCGTGCCCAAGACTCTGAGCATCTTCTGGTCCATCTCCAAGCAGATTTCTTTTCATGCCTGCCTTGCCCAGATGTTCTGCATCTATTTTGTTTTTGTGGCCGAGTCGGCCATCCTGCTGGCCATGGCATTCGATCGCTACGTCGCCATCTGCAACCCCTTGAGATACACGGTGATTTTGACTCGCTCGGTCATAGGGAAAATAGGGGCAGCAGCTCTCGCTAGGAGCTTCTGTATCATGTTCCCCGTCATCTTCCTCCTGAAGCGGCTGCCGTATTGTGGGCACAACGTCATGCCTCACACCTACTGCGAGCACATCGGAGTGGCCCGGCTGGCCTGTGCTGATATCACGGTCAATATCTGGTATGGCGTGGCAGCTGCGTTTCTCTCGGCGGGAATAGATGCCATCTTCATTGCTTTCTCCTACTTCAGGATCCTCTGGACACTCATGCATTTCCCATCCAGAGGTGCCCATATGAAGGCGCTGAACACCTGCGGCTCTCACATCTGTGTGATACTCATGTTTTACACCCCCGCCTTCTTCTCCTTCCTGACCCACCGGTTCGGTCACCACGTCCCAAAGCATCTTCTCATCTTACTGGCCAACCTCTATGTCATCGTCCCCCCCATGTTGAACCCCATCGTCTATGGGGTGAAAACCAAGCAGATTCGAGGGCACGTGGCCCAGATGCTCCTTCAGATGTGGGCACGATGCTGAATGCAGCCCTATGGGCTGGCACTGGGCAGAGGTGCTCCCCAGTGAGTGTTTGGCAATGAACTGGGACTGACCCTCCTTTCTTCATGAGTCACTGGGACAGAGACCACATGAAAGTGGGAACCAGAACTATTGGGGTCCTGATCCTGATGTTTACATTGGAGAATCAGGACCTCCATCCAGCGGGGGTAGTGGGGCTAAGACCCCAACCAGGTGAAGATGGAGCTGGCTAAACAAATTCACGAGATGGTAGAACATGGTTGCTTATAAGAGCAGGGGTTGCACTTGGTGACCCAGGATGTCCCATGGTTTTAGGATACTTCACGCTGTCTTTAACCCAGCCACGATGTCAGTACCTGCATATCACAGACCTTCTCTCATCTCAGCTAGGTTTTCGATGTACCTTGTATCATGTTCTAGCTTATTGCTGTGTGTGATCTATATATATATATAATGTATGCATGCTTTAATAATCCCAGATAACATCCCTCACCTTCCCTGAGCCCTTCTGTGAGGACACCACCTTTGTGAAACTCTTTGAGATTTATGTACGAACAGCTCAGTGCATTTTATTAGTGTCATCATCGCTGGTGTCTTCATTGGGTGTTATTGATGTGCTGTTAGCGTTGAAATTTTAGGAACTGCAGAGCCAGCCAACGTCACAGCCAGTAGATCCCAACACTAATCTTGTCGTAAAGAACGACCACAATCTGGGTTAGGGTAGACAATAAACCTGGTCAGATCTTAGGCCAAATTGTGTTGCAATAGTGCCTGGTCTAACAGATATACTTTGTCACTAAACTGTTTGTACCCGTGACAAGGACATCAGAACAACCCCACGCAGGTTCCCCCAGGCCACTACAAACTGCCCCTGATTTCCAATTCTCCTTTTATACAGTGATCAAAACAAATGATGTATTGCATCCTGCCTGGACCTACAACGTCCCAAACTGTCTTGCACCATGGCCTTGTTTCACATCCCAACCTGGATGTTCCTGTTTCCACCTTATCATCCTGGTACTGAACTGGTATCCTACCCTGTATCATCATCTCTCCCCCCATCTCTGAGGCAGGATAAATGAAACTTGGCAGGCTCATGTCAAGTCAGGTTTGCTGGTGAGTCCTGGTCAGGCCAATGCTTTAGCAAAGCCTTTGTGTGAGCAGCCTATATTGATCGGTGCTCCAGCAAGGCCTACAAGGAGGAGAGAGGATGAGCCACTTTCTCGGCCCCTCCGGGGAGCTGTTGTGTGAGTTTGGGGATGAGATACTGGGTGGACTCCCATTTCCCAGCCCAGTGCCCTCTCCTTGGGGCCCTACATGTGAGGTTAAACATGGCAATTGCTGTGGAAATGGGCAAAGACCATGTTCCCTTTGGCACCTGATCAGGGTGATGATGTCCATGCACACATGCAGGGAGGCTGTGTTGGATGCAGCAGTCGCTCGGAGATCCAGAAGACCCTGCGACGCCTGCATGGCTTTGTTCCTCTGATCACCCCTTTCTGCAGCCCTTTATAAAGTCCAGCTGTTCCTCTTCTTCCGACTGCCTAATTCCCAGGGGACCTGCTCTACTTCTCTCCTAGAGAGCTGTGGAAATCCCCTGCCCCCCCGGGGTTAGCAGAGGTGCTACTGCTTGGACCGTGACACCTGGCTCGAATGCTGCTCTGACCACAGGAGAGTCAGACTCCTTGTCTCGGAGCATCCTGAGGTCTCAGGCAGAATAGGAGCAGTAAGCATCCTCTGTGCAAGGCCAGTCCAAGGGCAGAGCTGCTGGTTTGGGCAGAGATCAGAGTATGCAGTAGCTGCTGACAGGTCCCTCTCTGGTAGGGTCTCCTGTCAGCCAGCCAAGCCGTGTCCTTCCCAAAATCCACTCCTTGCTTCATGGTGTTAACCACATCTACCTGGATTTCTTGCAATCACCCCTCCTTGGTCACTCCCTCTGGCCTTTTGCTCCTCAGCTGTGCTACCCAGCAGGGAACATGGCCCACCGGACATGTATCATAAAACCATAGAAAATGAGGGTGGATGGGACCTCAGGAGGTCACGTCTAGTCCAACCCCCTGCTCCAAGCAGGACCAGCCCCAACTACATCATCCCAGCCAAGGCTTTGTCTACCTGGGTCTTAAAAACCTCCACCACCTCTCTGGGTAACTCTCACTAGGAGGGTAGTAAAGCACTGAAATTGAGGTTAGATATTAGGAGAAACTTTACTCCACTTCCCTTGCTGCAACTTGAGCCCATTGTTCATTGTTTTGTAGGAACAGTGGAGGAAGGATGGACACATACAGCAGTTCCCAAACTGCGCTCTGTAGATCAGTGCTGATTCGTGAGAGCACAGGGAGGGGTCCAGTTTGCACTTCCCTCCCCACTCCTTCTAGTTCAGCTCTGAATTGCAAGCGTGCCTGGTATCAGCCCAAGGTGACAGTGGTTCGTGTGAGTGATGCAGCCCAGCCTTGGACCATAGCTCAGGCCCCACCTGGGGAAGGATCCAGCCCCTGAAACATGGGCATTGGAAATCTCCCTGCCCCAAGTCCAATGCAGTGAATCTGGTGCCCACCTTCCACTGCAGCCTTAAGCTTTGCCTTTGAGTGGGGTCGAGCATTGCAACCAGCCCCTGGAGAAGTCATGCAGAGTCAGAAACTTTCTCTGAATTTGCAATAACCCAATCTCGATGCCTGGAAGTCTTTAAGAGCAGGTTGGACAGATATGTGGCTGGGATGGGTTAGCCAAGGCTGATCCTGCCTTTGGCCCACTGTCACCATAGCCATCTGAGCATCTCTCTGACCCTATACGAGTATAGGAAAGTCAGGCGGAGGCTGTGCTGGATGGCACCTCATGAGGTCCCATCCAGCCTGAGTGGGACCTCATCTAGACAGCATGGCAATATGGCATCAATGGGGTTGGGGGAGGATATTCCTGGCTGTTGTAGTGCGCAGGTTTGTTATTACCCTGAAATAGAATAGTTTTCTGATACGCATACTGTTAGGTTTACAATAATTTAGATTATTAAGAAGTATTAGCTTTACAGCTGAATACAAGGCATGACCTGTGGCCTAGCAATGCAGCTGACCCCAAGGCAGATTGATAGCTAAGCCTTTGCTTGTGTCAAGTAATCAATTTTACTGTATTAAGCATTTTCTGAGTTAAAACGTGGATCTGTGTCTGTGTGCTGAAAAATCAACTACAGCAAGAAGTAAGATAAGACAGGGAAACCATTATTCTGGGTGCACTGGTTGTGTCCTTGAGAAGTATCTACTACTGTGTAAGGTTTTGCTAACATATTATAATGTTACTGTTACTTAACTTTTAGCTTTTAAAAAAGTGCTATGTCAGCTTAATAGAAATATGCTGTTACAAAGATTTGAAAAGCACCGCCCAAGTATTGCTTTTTTTGTTAACCATAAAGTCTTGCCTTGTTGTAATAAGTATAAAAGATCACCTCACCCTTAGGGGGGGGCCATTTTGCCTTTTGCTGGCTTTATGGTCTTTGCTCGAGCAAATAAACAGCTGTCTTTCTTTACCCGCGTTGTCTGTCAATCAAATTACAGCTAGACAACGAACCTTAGGGAGGTTTCTCCCACCACACTGTGTCCTCCATGAAGAGAAGGACGTACAGTGGAGCCAAGGCAGATCAGCTGTGCCAGCACTTCCACCCCCAAGCCATCACACAAAAGTCTGCTGTGGGGAGATGATTTCAGGCCCCGCTGGGACTTGTCGTCAACATAAATATCTCAGCATTTAGCCCAGGTCTGTGTCGACTTCCCATTGCCTGTATCAGAGGCGGAGCATCCTCACTCCCGGGACTGGCAGGAGCTGGGTGAGTCCTCTTTGAGTGCTGCAGGAGGAGGATGCAGCGGGGGTGAGAGGCAGGGAGTTTCCATGTGGCTGCGAGACAGCGCTCCTGCAGCTCCAGCTCTTTCCTATACAAACCTTTCTGGGAGTCTGGGAAATGAGCTCTGGTTTTCCAGGCATGGAAGCTCTGAACATCTGGATCTCCCTCCCGTTCTGCCTTCTTCGGCAACTCTGTCCTGCTGCTTGTCATCACAACCGAGCCCAGCCTTCACAAGCCCATGTACATCTTCCTTGCCTTGCTGGCCCTTGCTGATATCTTGTTGTCCATCAGCGCCATGTCTACAACCCTGAGTGTGCTCTGGGCCTATTCAATAGAGATTTCCTTCCACACCTGCCTCACCCAGATGTTCTTGATCTACTTCATCTTTATTTTAGAGTTGGGCATCCTGATGGCCATGGCATTTGACCCGTACATGGCCATCTGCGACCCCCTGAGATACGCAACTATCCTAACTTACTCCGTGATTGGGAAAATAACCCTGGTTGCTGTTTTGAAAGACTTTTGCATCATGTCCACAGTAGGGCAGCCTCCGGAGGAGGAAGATAGCAGGGAACATCACATCATGGCTCGCACGTACTGTGAGCACATGGGCATTGCCCGGCTGGCCCGTGCGGATATCAGGGTCAACATTTGATATGGGTTGCCCACCAGCCGTCTCTCGGACTGGAGCTGAAAGATGGCCCTGAGGATGAGGCTATAGGACACAGTAATGAGCACAACATCCAGCCCTGCAAAATAGGCCAGGCGCAAGGCAACTGGGACATGCAGCTCTCATGTCTGCGTCACACTCATCTTCTACACACCGGCCTTTTTCTCCTGGTATGCCCATCGCTTTGTGGATGCAATGGGGGACACTGGGGCCAGTCTGCTGGCCAACCTCTACGTGGTCGTCCCCGCCATGCTCAACCCCATAATTTATGGGGTGAAAACCAAACCAATCCAGGAACGGGTGACCCGTGCCTTCTCCCAGATAATGATTGGTATCAGCCCAGGTTCATGCTCAGCAACCCGAGCTAGGTCACTGACCAGGGGGTTTCTTGAGACATGGGATGAGAGGGAACTTACAGAAGGGAATGACCCCCTGTCCATCTCACAGCTCACCTGTTGCCATTTGTACACTGTATTGTGAGGTCAATTCTCCTTTGAGGTTCCCATGACACGTGTTTGATGAGTGGTCAGACTGGGGGAATAGCAGATATTTGCCCTCAGCAAAAATCTACATTGCTTCAACCAGTATTAAATCTGCCATTGTCCCTCCAGATCATGGAGAGAACCTGAGTCCATGAAGTTTGTAATAGTTTTGCATTAAGTGTGTTCATGTCACGGTAATATTGCATGCTTCTGTTTCTCTGTTTGGCTTGTTTCTTGCAAAACAATGAGCTACTTTCACTCCTAGGTTTCATTTAGAGCAAATCTGAGAGCTGTCTCTCTCAGCTGGGGAATGGGTCATCAACAACATAAGGAGCCAGTTTGCATGTGAAAACAGCCAGGAGGCTCTGGTTTCTGGTCCTGAATCCAGTGAGGCTCCAGCAGTTTCTGGCATCCTGGGAGGACATGAAGACATGTGAGCATGGGAGGCCGCCTTGAGAAAAAGGCTCTCTGAGACCTGGGAACAAGAAAGGTAGGATGAGAGGAGAGAGGCTGGAGAGAGAACAAGCCAACTGGGAGGAGACCTAGGTGTCATGGCCCAAAGACTTTGCTCAATGGCCTAGATAAGAAGATAAATCTTGTCTTCTTCCTAAATTGTCATATTGAATGAAATAGTTTGAATGTTTGTAATTGTTTTGGTCTACGTGCAGAAGGTCCTGACTTGAATTTAAAGATAAAAGAGTTGAGGCCTTTAACAAAGACTTAGTTGCCCATTAGCCAAAGAGAACCTAAAAATGACCCTTAAGCAAATATCCCGAATTCCGAGAGATCAAACCCTAGGGCCTTTGTCACTTGCAGTGGTATGGAAGTTCCCCAGTTTCTTTTGTTGATCATTTTAATTACTTTGAAAAAATTGGAAAGAAAAGAATTACCAAGCAAAAGAATCTGTTGAGAAAGATCCGAGCCCAAATTTGGGAGTAGTGACAGGTTTGGGGAGGAGTGGCCCAGGAAGGCAACTCACTCAATAAAAACTGTAACCTACTGTCCCAATTTGGAGGTAACCTCACTTGCAGAACAACGAAGGAAGAATCACAAGTGTAGGCCGGATTAGACTGATCGCCTGAACCACCCTCGCCGTGAACACGAATCTCTTAGTCCCCTTCCTTCAGTCCCTTTCGGGCGCTCTGCAGCTTCAGCGTGAACTTAGCAATACGATTCAATGGGCTGGCCTCAGCAGTGATAGGACTGAGGCGAGCCCATTGAACCGTACTACTGAGGCCAACCCATTAAACTGTAGTACTGAGGAATGAAACCATATTTAGGTGTTTGGCTTCTCAATATACTTACAATCCCAGAATTCTATGAAAATAGTAGTATTACAAAAACAACTAAATTACAACTAAAAGTTAAATTTGAATCAATACTAATTCTTATAGCATTGTTTGGGAAGGAAGTGCATTCAGAGCATTGTTTCTGATATACATAATTATTGTGTTCTTAATGTTTGTAGTATTTCTTAAAGCTAAGCAGAGTTATATGCATAGCAAAGAATTTAAAAATAAAATTGTGTTGTATGAATTAAGTGTGTAATCATTGTGAAATCGTGCAATCAGCTAACTACTCCCCCAGCCAGTGCATCAAAACGAATCAGTAAATTGTGTGGGATTTTCTCTATTCCATAACCCACTAGAGACAGACTTTACTTATTCAAGGGGATGGAGTGCACCCAAAGTACTGATCAATTCTTCAACAAAAACCCTTTATTAGTCGATAGCAATACAGCTAGTAAAGTCACACCCAGCAAAGTTCCCTTCTAGGATCTCAGGCAGAAGGCAGCTCTCTCAGACTACAAGGGGGGTCAAGGACTAAAAGTCCAGGTCTTCACATCCAAGGACCCAGAAGCTCACGCTAGATGCTGCACCTGAGCTGACAGCAGAGGGTACATCACAAGGCTGTACTGCAAAGTGCCTTAATGTCTAGCACTCACGTGGGTACCTTCAACCCAGGACCTCGACAGCAGGAACCCACAAGTGCAGCATGTGGAAAACAAGGATGTAGCAATCACAGCACAATGACCAGGTCATCAGGGTTGTGGACTAATCATGGTTTTTTTTCTCCTTGGACAGGGCTCTACCAGCAAGTTCACACCCTCATTTCTCTTGTGGTAATGTACAGAGCAGCAGATGCTGCCTGGTAGCTGCCTCGGTGCATTTTTTCCCGAGGGTCTACTACGATGTAGCTTGCTCCTCAATGTAGAAGCATTAAATCATAGACAAGGAGAGCTGGAAGGGAGCTCAGGAGGTCACATCTAGTCCAACCCCCTGCTCAAAGCAGGATCAGCCCCAACTATATCACCCAGGCAAAGCTCTGTGTAGCCCGGTCTTCAAAACCTTCAAGGATGTAGACTCCCCCACCTCTCTGGGAGGTCTGTTTTAGTGCTTTACCACCCTCCTAGTGAGAAAGTTTTCCTAATAGCCAACCTCAACTTGCCTTGCTGCAGCATGAGCCCATTGCTCCTTGTCCTGTCCTCTGCCCCCACTGAGACCAGTCCAGCTCCATCCTCTTTGAGCCCCCCTGCAGGGAGGTGAAGGCTGCTATTCAATCCCCCTCAGTCTGCAGAAGAGAAGAAAGACTAAATCAGCCCATTTCCCTCAGCCTCTCCTCATAAGTCATGTCCCTCAGCCCCCAAAACATTTTTCCTGCCTGCCACTGGACTCTCTCCAATGTGTCCACATCCTTTCTGTAGTGGGGGGCCCACAGCTGGACACAGGACTCCAGATGTGGCCTCACCAGTGCCAAGTAGAGGGAAGAATCACATCCCTCGATCTGCTGGCATTGCTCCTGCCAATGCAGCCCAGGATGCCGGTAGCCTTCTTGGCACCAAGGGCACACTGCTGGCTCCTGTCTATCTTCTTGTCCCCTGTCCCTCCAGGTCCTTTTCTGCAAAGCTGCTGCCCAGCCCGTCACCCCCAGACAGGACAGAACAATCCCATGCACCGGTGCAAAGTGGTCCAAAAGAAATCCCATGAGGTTCAACAAGGACAAGTGCAATCCTTCAAAGTCCTGCAATATGTCAAGGTCACTCGGAAGCGGAGTAAGGAAACAGGTTTGCACATGACACCAAGCTGGGGGGAGCAGTAGATATGCTGGAGGGTAGGGCTAGGATTCAATTTCCATTTCAGAACTAGAGCAAGTTCGTTTTCAGGTAGCATGGAGTAAGTACATGCATACAGGCAATTACTGTGGGGGAGCTTGTGCCCTGGAAGCCCACATGCAGTTACTTCCCAAGAAAACCCATACATATTGTGGCACGGGCCTGGGAGTCTCTCCCCAGGTGGGTCTCACTCTGAGTCTTGTCTTGGGAGCCAGGTTTTCTAGTGCCATGTTCCTGGTTTGGAACCCTTTGATATTTATGGAAGGAAAGTGCATGGCTCAGAGTACAACATGCCCATCTGAGACGTTATCAGGAGCAAAGGGAAGTTATTTGGAGCAAAGAGAAATGTTACAAACAACCCTCTGGAGATCACAGAGTAAGAGCAGCATGGTGTGAACTAGTCGGGTCCTGATGAGGCCCTGAAAGAAGCAGGACCTTGTAGAGATGAGTGACCCTCCCTCTTCTTTTCTGGGGTTGTCGCATGCTCTCCACTGGCCCCAGGAAGCCAAAAAACCTATCTCTGCCATTGGTTGTCCTAAAACACTCGCTGGTCACCAGCACCAATTGCCTGAAGCCCCTACCCCCCTGCCTGACCTACAGAGTTGTCCAGCTTCACATCTCCAGGCTGGCCAAGGGAGGGGACTCAGAAAAGGACCTAGGATTTGGTATGTTTTGGGGAACATTAAAATGTAGCTGGACTCAAAAATAAAGATGCCTGGCTGATCTTTGCAACAGAATTGTAGGTGGTTGGGAAGCTTAGAAATTGAAATGCATCCATATAAAGCAGATGCAACTGCCATCCAATTCCAGCTCTAAGCACATCAGAAATGTACTAAGAAGCCATGGAAAGTGTTGGACTTAAGACAGAACAATTGCATACGCAATATGGACTGGGAAAGGACTGGTCAGGCTGAAGAACTGCAGAAAAGACCATGGGGTTATAATGCACAATTAGCTAAATATGAACCAGCAGTTGCAAAAGAAAGGCCAATAGCAGAAAGTAAAAGTCCGAGGCAGTGATTTTTGTACTCTGTTCATCCCTGGGTAGGCTTCATTTGCACTAGTGGGCCCTGGACTGGGCCACACAATTTAGGAAACACATGGACAGATTAACTTGGGTTTTCTCTTCTGGGTTTGTCCTAAAGAGAGGTCTGGGAGAGATGACATATGCTGAACGGCTGCAAGAACCAGGATTCCTTAATCTGGACAAGAAAAGCTTGAAGCCAGGGAGCTAGGGATTTGCTAGCAGTCTTCAGATACCCATCTTCAGTTGTAAACCACTGTTCCTTGCCCCATCCCCTGCAGCCACAGAGAAAAGCCCATCTCTACCCTCTTCATAACCACCGCGCAGGTAAGTGTTAGCATGCATATTGGGAAGCAGCTTGCATCTTTGTAGGTATCTAATGCATGGAAAACATAGAGGTTGCGGGATCTCCCTTCTGGGAAGTGTCTAAGAGCAGGGGAGAGGTATACTTGTCTGGGATGCTTCTGGCCTGAGCAGGGGGTTGGAGGACCCTCGGGGACCCCCTAGTCTGTCACAACCTTGTTGTCTGTGATTGTCACACATCAGGTGGGTATAGACAAATGTGGTGTCCCTCAGCACCTTCATTTCTTGCTACACAGACGGAGGCAAATGACCCATGGAGCTGGCATCAATAGGAATAAAAGCCAGTCTACACAAGCCCGACACAACCGCTTCTCTCAACAGTATCACAGGGTGAAATTCCTCCAGCAACGGGAGGGAGAGGGAGGGTTAATCCCCGATCCTGCTCACACAGCAATCAGGGCTGCAGGCACAAGCACCAGGGCCTTGCAATTCCCAGCTGGCTCCAAGACCCTGCGGGGACGGTGACGGTGACAGAGAAGTAGAAACACCCCGGCTCATCATTGAGGTCTTGTGCCTGCAGCTCTCACCTGTGGCAGAAGCAGGCATCCTTCCCTCTGCGTGTAGGCATGGTCCAGGTGAGCTCTCTGGCTTTGGGGCAGCCTTTTCCTGCAGCAGGGTTGTTGGGAGGAGACTGGGAGGAAAAAGAGAGGCAGGGGAGCTGCAACTGGGAAGAAAAGTGCCTGGAAGATGCAGGTCCTGGGCTGAGAGATGGGATTTCTGCAGTGGGATTTCTGATGGCTTGTCCTTGCCTGGCACGTAGAGTGAGCTCCTGCTTGAACAAATGTTTTGTCTCTTGTTCCAAGCCCTGTTGGGTATAAGCGTCTAGTTCACCCCATAGCAAAGATCATCCCAGACCCATCCTGCAGAGCCTTCCCCAAGAGCCTCCTCTATGCAAAGAGGGAAAGTCCTGTGCTGGTTCCTTCTAGAAAGAAAATAATAATAGTACCAGGAAGCCCAGCTGCAGATCAGGGCATCCTTGGTGCATGGTGGATGGACTAAACTCCATGGATGAAGCACATGAGAACAAGAGAGTGGGGCCACAGCCCTGTCCCCAGGGCTGGGGGGAAACACTGACAGCCAGCCAGAGGCCAGATGTTTTTCAGATACTCCCGTTTGTGGATGAAGAGAGGAGAGGACATACCCAAGATGCTCTTTTCTATCTCTAGGTTCCTGAAGACCAGAGCAGAACTGGATCTGCAGCCCTGTTGCCAGGGTTCAAAATCAAGGTCTCCACTGCTTTCACCCTGGGTCTGATTCTGCCCTGCTCTTTCCTCTTGCATTGCATGCAATGACAGCACAGAGTGGGCCAGGTGCTAGCTCTGTGCAGCTGGGGCAGGGGATTGCAGGCTGGACAGTGTCCAGCCCCTCAGACACTTAGTTTGCAAACAACACTTAGCCTCTCAATCCCGGCTCAATGTTTTCTTTTACAATAAAATCAAATCTACATCACCTACATCATTGCATGGGCTAAAACCACTATTCTTTGCAGCCATGTGACATTCACTCATTCCCTCGAGGATACTTGGCTGTTTACCATTCACATCTTTGTGAACATTTTGCTCCAGGAAAAGAAAAGTAAACAATATGAAATCATGTGGTTGGAATTTTTGGAGGGGAAAATTAAGATTTTGTGCAAGAGATCTGGACAGCACGTCTTCTGCTTTCTGACCTGAGAAAGATTTCCTGGGGCTTTGTGTCCAGTCAGTGGCTACCGGAAAGAAAAACGGTTAGTGACCAGCAGGTGGACAAAGCCACTGATGAAATGGTTTGTAGGGTAGGTAGGAGACTCTGACTACGACTCTGGTGGGACTATCGAGCTCAATGGCTCGAGGTCTAGTTGGCAGCCGGTATCAAGTGCAGTGCTCCAGGGTTTGGTCCTGGGGCTGGCTTTATGCCATTTTCCAGGGCATTGATGAAGATATTGAATAGAGCGCACCCTCAGCAAGTTTGAATCCTAGCCCTACCCTCCAGCGTATCCTCTGCTCCCCACAGCTTGGTGTCATCTGCAGAGTGACCTTAACAAGTTGGAGGATTGGGTCAGAACAATGAAATTTTGCTAAAGAACCTCAGGATGGGGCAATCCCATGCATCAGTACAGGCTAGAGACTATCTTAAGTGCAGAGCTTATGACTTTTCAACCTGCAGATGCTTTGTTGCAGAACTGCTGATTAGAAAGTGCACAAAAAGCTGAATATGAGCCTGCCATGCACCCTTCTTGCAAAGAAAGCTAACAGCACCTTGGATTTCATTATTATGAGTGTTGCCAGCACATCGAGGGCAGTGATTCTTCCCCTCTATTCAGCATGGGGGATGCCACATCTGGAGTCTGTCATATTGAATGAAATAGTTTGAATGTTTGTAAAGGTTGCCCATTAGCCAGTTTCAGGAAGAAGATAGGATTTATCTCCTTATCTAGCTCATTGTTTCGGAGCTACGTGCGAAATGTCTTGACTTCACTTAAAGTCTTAATTTAAATTGTATCTTTAGAAGTTTTTTACAAAGAAAGCAAATATCCTGAATTCCGAGACATCAAAGCCTAAGGCCTTTTAACCAAATTGCTAAGAAAAGAGTATTTACAGTGATATGGAAGTCTCCCCAAGAATAATTAAAAAATGCTCAACAAAGGTAATTTCTGTTGAGTAAGATCCGAGCCCAAATTTGGGAGGTATGATAAGTTGAGTAGAAGGAGCCCAATGACGGCAGCTCACTCAATAAAAACCTGTAACTTACTGTCCCAATTTGGAGGTGACTTCACTTGCAGAACAACGAACGAAGAATCGCAAGTGTAAGGTCGGATTAGATTGATCACCTAATCCAACCTCTCCGTGAACACGAATCTCTTAGTTCACGCTGAAGCCGCGGAGCACCTGAAAGGGACTGAAGGAAGGGGACGTAGTCCTATCACTGGTGAGCCCAGCTCATTGAATCGTATTGCTGAGGCCAGCCTATTGAACCGTACTACTGAGGCCAACCCATTAAATCGTACTACTGAGGAATGAAACCATATTTTGGTATTTGGCTTCTCGGAATTCTAGGATTGTAAGTATATTATGAAAAAATAACAGTATTGATTCAAATTTAACTTTTAGTTGTAATTGTAGTTGTTTTTGTAACACTAATTCTTATAGCATTGTTTGGGAAGGAAGTGCATTCGGAGCATTGTTTCTGATATATGTAATTATTGTGTTTTTAATGTTTGTGGTGTTTCTTAAAGCTAAGCAGTGTTATATACGTAGCAAAGAGTTTTAAAATAAAATTGTGTTGTATAAATTAAGTGTGTAATCATTGTGAAATCGTGCAATCAGCTAACTACTCCCCCAGCCAGCGCATCCCCAGCGCAGGGCATGAAAAATGGTTGGGGGCTGGGGGACGTGACATGGTCCTGCTTGGAGCAGGGGGTTGGACTATATGTGACCTCCTGAGGTCCCTCCAACCCTTGTTGTCTCTTGTTGACTTCATAAAAGCAATGTCCCGTGCACCCCGAGTACATCATATTCCTGTCTCAGATCCTGTTATGATTCCTTAAGCCCATCGTCAGATATGGACCCGGTGTGTGCTATGGATGCTAGTGTTAACGAATCTTGTGCACAGCATGCGAGCGCCCGTCAATCTGACAGGGATCCTTCTTGTCTTTTCCAACAGGTAGAGAAGTTAGCATGACCCCGAATATGATGGCACATCCTGGTGTGTCTACTGCCAATGATAACACCTCCAGCCCTGCCTTCTTCATCCTGGTCGGCATCCCGGGCTTGGAGGATGCTCACATCTGGATCTCCATCCCTTTCTGCTTGATGTACATCGTGGCCCTGCTGGGAAACTCTCTGCTGATATTCACCATCATCACTGAGCGAAGCCTCCACAAGCCCATGTACGTGTTTCTCTGCATGCTGGCAGTTGCTGATTTGCTGTTATCTTCCAGTAGCGTGCCAAAAACTCTGAGCATCTTCTGGTCCATCTCCAAGGAGATCTCTTTCGAGGGCTGCCTCACCCAGTTGTTCATTATACATTTTGTTTTCGTGGCTGAGTCAGGCATCCTGGCAGCCATGGCGTTTGATCGCTACGTCGCCATCTGCAACCCCCTGAGATACACGGCAATACTGACTTGCTCGGTCACGGGGAAAATGGGGGCAGCTGCCGTCGCTCGAGGCTTCTGTTTCATCTTCCCGGTCATCTCCCTCTTGAAGCGGCTGCCGTACTGTGGGCACAATGTCATGCCTCACACCTACTGCGAGCACATGGGAGTGGCCCGGTTGGCCTGTGCTGACATCAGGGTCAATATTTGGCTTGGCATCGTAGTTATCTTCCTCTCAGCAGGACTCGATACCATCTTCATTGGGGTCTCCTATGCCCTCATCCTCCGGACTATCGCACGTCTCCCATCCAGAGGTGCCCATATGAAGGCGCTGAACACCTGTGGCTCTCACATCTGTGTGATATTCATGTTTTACACCCCTGCCTACTTCTCCTTCCTGACCCACCGGTTTGGTCACCATGTCCCGAAGTACCTTCTCGTCTTATTGGCCAACCTCTACGTCATCATCCCCCCCATGCTAAACCCCATCGTCTATGGGATGAAAACGAAGGAGATTCAGGCACGCGTGGTCCAGATGTTCCCCCACATGCGGGCACAACACTAGTGTGGGAAATGAGAGGCACACCATGTGGTCTCTCTCTCTCCCACTCTCTGCTGCACTTGAACTCAGACTGAACCTCTGGTGTATGGACATTTCCAATGCAGGAAGTATAAACGGGAACAAGACCCATGGAGGACCCAATTCAGTGTAGGGATGGGACAGTCACCCAGTGGGCTTAGTGGGGACAAGACCCCCACCAAGTAAATGTGGAGCTAGTTCTTTTGATGGGTTTACTTGCTGAAACCAGTGGCACAGAAATCACCTCAATTAAACATTTATTTTATAAATATATAATTTGGTTTATTCTAAGCGGCCCGGAGCTTTTCTTGGAGGCACATTTTTGGGGTATTGTCTTGAGAACTAGTTGTTCCTGTGGCCCACCGGAAGGGGAGTCCCAGAGAGGCCAAGAATAAACCCTCATGTGTTTTGCTGAACAAAATGGGTTGCTTTCAGCTGACATCCTGGGCGGCATTAGTAGAAGTGTTCCCAACTGAGTGGTCTTTCCTGTTTTCCTCACTAGTGCTGCATAGAGTCATAGATAAGCAGTCATAAAGTAGTTGGACTGGAAGGGCCTTCATGGATCATCTCTTCCATCCCCCTCCCCAGGCAGGATCATCCCTGTCCAAACCATCCCTTACGAGCATAATGTGGGAAATTACATAAGAAGACTCTCACCCCGGACACAACACAGACTTAACCCCCTAACCTGGCACAGGTAAAGCAGGGGAACCACAAGAGCCAATCTTCTGCTTCTATGAAAGCTTATCAATATGTGAAATCCTAGACAGGGGCCATGCCTCCAGCTGCAGAGGAAGGCAAACACCCTGAGTCCTGTGTCTGGTTTTGCCTCCACTCCCAATAGAGAAAGGATGTGGACAAATTGGGGAGAGTCCAGCAGAGGACAACAAAAATGTTTGCAGGCTTGGGATGCATGACTTGTGAGGCGAGGCGGAGGGAAATGGGCTGATTTAGCCTGCAGAAGAGAAGACCGAGGGGGATTGACTAGCAACCTTCACCTCCCTGCAGGGGGGTTGCAAAGAGGATGGAGCTGGGTTGTTCTCAGTGGGGGCAGATGATGAACAAGGAGCAATGGGTTCAAGTTGCAGCAAGGGAAGTTGAGATTGGATATTAGGAGAAACTTTCTCATTTGGATGCTGGTGAAGCACTGAAACAGGCTAACCAGAAAGGTGGTGGAGTCTCCATTCTTGGAGGATTTGAAGATCTAGACAGACAGAGCCTTGCCTGGGAAGATGTAGTTGGGGCTGGTCCTGCTTTGATCACAAGGTTGGACTAGATGTGACCTCCTGCAACTGCCCCTTTCCCCTGGAGCCACCATGAGCATAAAGTACTAGAAAATGAGGGTGGGAAAGGACCTCAGGAGATGTCCCAGACCTGAAACCCTCAGAGGCAGACTGAGCAGACAAGCAGGGGCAGAAAAATTGCAATCCACCCACCTGCACCCACCCCCACCTCTTACACATGACACCATCGTCCCCCGACCCCCAACCCAACCAACATTTTCCCAGCCCCCATTCAATACACCCATTAAGAAACCATTCACCTCCCATCCCCTCCTCTCCCTGCCACCTCTCATGACTTGGGGACCTACAAAAGCAGGCCCATGACTGTAGGACACGTCACGGGGTCTCACCCCAGCCTAGCTGGCCCTGTTGATCCAAGCCCTCCACTAGTCACATTCAGGCTCCCTAAACTGGCCCAAGGAGCTCCCAAGGGAATGAAGGCATAAGACCGTCAGCAGTTCTTAAGGAGGAATAACACACACACACACACACACACACACACACACATATATATATATATATATATATATATCAATAATATTTTTTGGGATTGATTATAACTGCATCCAGGAATTACATAGGAATCATGAAATGGCAATGAACATTCTCACTGTCATTGTGTGCTAACGATGCATCCTGGGGATGTCTGGAGCTTTTCATCTAGGCAGCGCACCAGGCACAGGCTCCCTTGCACTTTTTCTGCACAGCGCTCAGCATTAGTAGGAGAGATGAACAGTCTCTCGCTCCCTGGCTCCAGAGGAGTCCCCGTACACAGCGGTGGGGCTTGGACCCTGCTTTCTCCCAGCGTGAGCCACAACTCTAAGCACAGCCTCCTACACAAAAGCAGCTGGCTCGTGCTTTGGCTGTATGCTAGGGGACAGTGAGAGGTCCCCTTTGCAATGTGCATGGGACCTGAACCGTGCCATCCTCTACAATGCCAGTTGCAGGGGCAGTTCCCGGCGGGTGCATTGGGACACTTGCACCCTCCTTGGATCCCTGCTGCACCCGAAGTTTAAAGCCAACTTCATGGCAGTGACAGCAGCATTTCTAGACAGGCAGCAGTGAAGGAGTCATTGACTTTGTGGCCCATTACAATCCGCTTAACACCTGTGCAATGAAGAATTTAGCAGGAATTCACGACCCTCTTCTCTTTTAAATGATCTTTCGTGCTTCCACTCCTCCAGCTCTCCTTTCTCCGGCCATGCTACTGTCTGTCACCTGCTCTGAGTTATGGACCTCCCATGGCACAGCTCTGCTGACTGCTTTTTACCTTTAACTGAAAACATTAACTGTTGTGTGAAAATATTAATGTCGGTGTGGACATCACTTTCAATGAACCATTGGAAATACAATCCAGCCTTCTTGAGCATCTGGACAGCGTTTCATGAATCTGAAAGACAGATGTACGCTGAACTATAGTGACTCCAGGATTAAAGAAATGGCATCTTTCGATACTCTTGGCCTAGTTTTAGAAAGGTCAATAGTAAAACTTTTGTCCATTATAAACCCCATGGGGTTTTTTTGCACACAGACTCCTTTTGCAACAAGACCTCAATTCTATTAAGTTTAAGTCAGGGTCAGTGATTTTTGTACTCTGTTCTTCCCTAGGGAGGCCTCACTTGCACGACTGGGCCATGCACTTGCACAAATACACGGACAGATTAAGGAATCCCAGTTCTTACAGCCTTTCAGCATACGTCATCTCTCCCAGACCTCTCCTTAATTTGGGTTTTCTCTTCTGGGTTTATCCTAATCTGGACAAGAGAAGGTTGAAGGCAGGGGGGAAGGGATTTGATAACAGTCTTCATATACCTGCAAGGTGGTTATGGAGGGTATGGAGATGGGCTTTTCTATGTGGCATCAGGGGACAGGGCAAGTAACAGTGGTTTACAACTGATGCATGGAAAACATAGGATGGATCATGGGAAGAAGCTTGCGTCTTTGAGGATGGGTAAGTCTTAGGACCAAGGCCTACAGAGATTGTGGGATCTCCTTTCTGGGAAGTGTCTAAGAGCAGGGGAGAGAGACATTTGTCTGGGATGGTTCAGCA
>NW_005843008.1:308915-310112 GCF_000455745.1 Alligator sinensis
GTCCTGTCCTGAGCAGGGGGTTGGAGGACCCTTGGGGATCCCCTAATCTGTCACAGCCTTGTTGTCTGTGATTGTAGCAAGAAATGAAGGTGCTGAGTGACACCACATTTGTCCAAATCTCACCTGATGTGTGACACAGATGGAGGCAAATGACCCGTGGAGCTGGAATCAATTGGAATAAAAGCCAGTCTACACAAGCCCAACACAACCACCTCTCTCAACAGTGTCACAGGGTGAAATTCCTCCAGCAACGGGAGGGAGAGGGAGGGTTAATCCCCGATCCTGCTCACACAGCAATCAGGGCTGCAGGCACAAGCACCAGGG
This sequence comes from Alligator sinensis, assembly GCF_000455745.1. Lineage (NCBI taxonomy): Eukaryota > Metazoa > Chordata > Crocodylia > Alligatoridae > Alligator > Alligator sinensis. Next base: position 309,240 of record NW_005843008.1, read on the forward strand.
CCTTGCAATTCCCAGCTGGCTCCAAGACCCCGCGGGGACGGTGACGGTGACGGTGACGGTGACGGTGACAGAGAAGTAGAAATAGCCTGGCTCGTCATCGCGGTCGTGTGCCTGCAGCTCTCGCCTGCGGCAGAAGCAAGCATCCCTCCCTCTGCGTGTAGGCATGGTCCAGGTGAGGTCTCTGGCTTTGGGGCAGCCTTTTCCTGAAGCAGGGGCTGTTGGGAGGAGGTTGGGAGGAAAAAGAGAGGCAGAGGAGCTGCAACTGGGAAGAAAATTGCCTGGAAGGTGCAGGTCCTGGGCTGAGAGATGGGATTTCTGCAGTGGGATCTCTAAAGGCTTGTCCTTGCCTGGCACATAGGGCAAGCTCCTGCTCAGACACATGTTTTGCCTCTTGTTCCAAGCCCCGTTGAGGAAGGGTCTGCAGGATGGGTCTGGGGTGAGCCTTACACAGAGGAGCCTCTTGGTATGAGCTGTCTCGCTCCTTCTCTGCCATGGAGGGAATAAGATCAGGTTTGAAAATGGTCATGTTTCACTGGGGAAAGCTCCTAGCCACACAATCCTTTTACGCTTCTCTGGGGAAACCAATGTGCTGGCTCCTAGTCACACAACCCTGCCAGAAGACAATAGCAGTAGTGCTGGGAAGTCCGAGAACTGCTTTGTATTTTTGTAAACATATTCAAATGATTCAAATGTTGATAGGCGCATTTAGGATAGCAAAATAACTATTCATACATTTGGTCACCTTTGTATTGCAATTGCATCCCAAAACATGAATGACTGAACAGCAAGCCAAGGACCTGTATCCTAGATGTTCAGTCATATTTCTGCAGCTTTGACTTATATGCTATCCAAACCATAACCAAATTGTAGGGA
>NW_005843008.1:310122-339924 GCF_000455745.1 Alligator sinensis
GTGTGGATGTCAGCCTGTTTGATAGAAGTTATAGTGCTGTTTCTCACCCATAATCATGCTGCATAGGCCTATGCATGGCTGCAGACTAAGCACATGAGGAAAAGAGAGTGTGAGGATTGAGAAAATTTTGGAGGGAACAATTATTTTTGCAACAAATGTGGAAAATATAACCCACAAGGACTCCTTGTTTCAGGAAAACCAAAGGTGTAACTATAAAAGCTCTTCTGGGGCTTTGCATCCAGTCAATGGCAACTAGAAAGAAAAAGATCTTGTGCAGAAGATCTAGGCACCAGGTCTTCTACTTCCCCCCCCCGCTGCTATTTACTACTTATTTGGGGCACAAAGCCACTGATCAAATTATAGGAGTCTGGCTGGATCATTGAGCTCACAGGGTAGTTGTCAATGGCTCAATGTCTAGCTCGCAGCCAGTATCAAGTGCAGTGCCCTAGCAGTCAGTCCTGGGATGGATTTTGTTTGATATCTTCATGAACAACCTGGGAGATGTCATCTGAAAACTAGATGAGCTTGCACTCTGCCACCAAGCTGGGGGGAATAGTAGATATGTGTCTCTAGTGGGTTATGGAATAGAGAAAATCCCACACAATTTACTGATTCATTTTGATGCACTGGCTGGGGGAGTAGTTAGCTGATTGCACGATTTTACAATGATTACACACTTAATTCATACAACACAATTTTATTTTAAAACTCTTTGCTACGTATATAACACTGCTTAGCTTTAAGAAACACCACAAACATTAAGAACACAATAATTACATATATCAGAAACAATGCTCCGAATGCACTTCCTTCCCAAACAATGCTATAAGAATTAGTGTTACAAAAACAACTACAATTACAACTAAAAGTTAAATTTGAATCAATACTGTTATTTTTCATAATATACTTACAATCCTAGAATTCCGAGAAGCCAAATACCAAAATATGGTTTCATTCCTCAGTAGTACAATTTAATGGGTTGGCCTCAGTAGTACGGTTCAATAGGCTGGCCTCAGCAATACGATTCAATGAGCTGGGCTCACCAGTGATAGGACTACGTCCCCTTCCTTCAGTCCCTTTCGGGCGCTCCGCGGCTTCAGCGTGAACTAAGAGATTCGTGTTCACGGAGAGGCTTGATTAGGTGATCAATCTAATCTGAACTTACACTTGCGATTCTTCCTTCGTTGTTCTGCAAGTGAAGTCACCTCCAAATTGGGACAGTAAGTTACAGGTTTTTATTGAGTGAGCTGCCGTCATTGGGCTCCTCCTACTCAATTCATCATAACTCCCAAATTTGGGCTCGGATCTTACTCAACAGAAATTACCTTTGTTGAGCATTTTTAAATTATTCTTGGGGAGACTTCCATATCACTGTAAATACTCTTTTCTTTTTACCAGTCTGGTTAAAAGGCCCCAGGCTTTGATTTCTCGGAATTTAGGACATTTACTTTCTTTGTAAAAAACTTCTAAAGGTACAATTTAGATTAAGGTTTTAGGCGAAGTCAGGACATTTCGCACGTAGCTCCAAAACAATGAGCTAGATAAGGAGATAGATCCTATCTTCTTCCTGAAACTGGCTAATGGGCAATCTTTACAAACATTCAAACTATTTCATTCAATATGACAATATGTTGGAGGATAGAGCTAGGGTTCAGAGAGACCTTGACAAGTTGGAGGGCTGGACCAAAAGAAATCTCATGAGGTTCAATAAGGACCAGTGCAAGTCCTGCACTTAGATAGTTGCTGTCAAGCCTGTACCGGTGCATGGGGTTATATCATCCTAAGCAGCAGCCCTGTAGCAGGAAAGTGGCAGTTAAAGAGGGCAAAAAGCTGAATACGAGCCAGCTGTGTGCCCTTCTTACAAAGAAGGTTAATGGCATCCTTGGTTTCATTAGTTGAAGCGTTGCCATATCAAGGGAAGTGATTTGTTCCCTCTATTTGGCACTGGTGAGGCCACATCTGGAGTCCTGTGACCAGCTTTGGGCCCCACGCTACAGAAAGGATGTGAACACATTGGGGAGAGTCGAGCAGAGGGCAATGAAAATATTTGTGGGGGCTGAGGGACATGATTGGTGAAGAGAGGCTGCGGGAACTGGACTTATTTAGTCTGGAGAAGAGAAGACTGAGAGGTGGTCTAAACGAAGCTTTCGACTACTTGAAAGGTGGTTATAAAGAGCCTGGAAGTAGACAGAACAAGGAGCAATGGGTTCAAGTTTCCGCTGTCATCTGCCACCAATGAGCTCAGTTTCCTGGCCCTGTGCTCCCTACCAGCCCCTGGGCTAGGACCCAGAGGGAGCCAGCACCCAGACTGCTGCCATGAGCAGCAAATCTGCTCCCGCTTCCCCGCATGTGTAGATACCTGCCTGGGGTAGGTTTTCTCTAGAGTGAATTACTCTAGAGAAAACCCACCCTGGAGCGTTTGCATGTGTAGATGCACCTACTGTTAATGACTCTTGTGTACAGTCCGTGAGTGCCAGTCAGTCTGACAGGCATCGTTCTTGTCTTTTCCAACAGGTAGAGCGGTTGACATGAAACCGAATATGAAGTCATCTGCTGTGTCAGCTTCTAATGATAACACCTCCACCCCTGCCTTCTTCATCCTGGTCGGCATCCCGGGCTTGGAGGATGCTCACATCTGGATCTCCATCCCTTTCTGCTTGATGTACATCGTGGCCCTGCTGGGAAACTCTCTGCTGATATTCATCATTGTCAAGGAGCGAAGCCTCCACGAGCCCATGTACGTGTTTCTGTGCATGCTGGCAGTTGCTGATTTGCTGTTATCTTCCAGCAGCGTGCCAAAAACTCTGAGCATCTTCTGGTCCATCTCCAAGGAGATCTCTTTCGAGGGCTGCCTCACCCAGTTGTTCGTTATACATTTCATTTTCGTGGCCGAGTCAGGCATCCTGGCAGCCATGGCGTTCGATCGCTACGTCGCCATCTGCAACCCCCTGAGATACACGGCAATACTGACTCGCTCGGTCATCGGGATAATAGGGGCAGCTGCCCTTGTTCGAAGCTTCTGTTTGATATTCCCAGCCATTCCCATCTTGAAGCAGCTGCCGTATTGTGGCCACAATGTCATGCCTCACACCTACTGCGAGCACATGGGAGTGGCCCGGCTCGCCTGTGCTGATATAACATTCAATATTAGGTGCGGCATCACAATTGTCTTCCTCTCAGCAGGATTAGACACCATCTTCATTGGGGTCTCCTATGTGCTGATCCTCCGGACTATCGCACGTCTCCCCTCCAAGGAAGCCCATATGAAGGCGCTAAACACCTGCGGCTCTCACATTTTTGTGATATTCATGTTTTACACCCCTGCCTACTTCTCCTTTCTGACCCACCGGTTCGGTCACCACGTCCCAAAGCACCTTCTCATCTTACTGGCCAACCTTTATGTCATCATCCCCCCCACATTAAACCCCATTGTCTACGGGGTGAAAACGAAGCAGATTTGGGAATGTGCGATCCAGATGTTCGTAAAGGTGCGGGCACAATAGTGAGGATGGGAATTGGCAGAGACGCTCCCTGCTGCATTGGGCTTCAGACCAGAGATCCAGTTCAAGTTCATTTCCAATGCAGGGAGTGAGAGAGAGAGAGGCCACATGGTGTAAGTGGGAAGAAAACCTCCTCAGGTCCCACTTGTCCCCACTAAACCATTGTAGGGATGGGAAAGTCTCCCAGTACAAGACCCCCACCAATCAAACAAGTAAACCCACTGGTAGGACTAGCTCCACATTTACCTGATTTAATTTCTGTGCCACTGTGGCCCCAAGAAAAGCTCAGGACAGCTCACGGTAAAACAAATGTTAACGTAACCCAACAACGCAACGCAACGCAATGCAACGCAATGCATATGTTGGTTCAGCTCGTTGCTCTCAGATGATCCTAAGGTGATCTGAGAGCAACTAAATTTGTTCAGCAAAACACATGGGAGTTAATTGTTTCTGTCGACAAGGATGGGGCAGGGGGGTAGTTTCAGAGCTACCAACAATGAAGTTGTAAAGCACTGCCTTGAGGACTGTTTCTGTATTGCTTTGTTTGTGTATCACAAACTGGAGTTATATTTTCCCATGGGCCTTATTTCCAGCTGGAGCTAATTGGAAATGAAAAAATAATAATAATAAACCCTCCCCAAATCTTAGGGGGTGGGAATTCCAAGATGTCAATATAATAATAAACTTAGAAGTTGTGTAGCACTAGACATTACAATGGTAACGGTGTGATTAGAATAAAATCCTGCTGGTCTGTGAAGCTTTGACACCGGTGATATGAAACCCATTGAGACCCTTGGGTGAAGTGTGCCCATCATTCAAGTGGGAAGACTGAGGCACATCCAGGCAAGGGGACTTGTCCCAAGGTCATGCATCTGCTCCGGGTCTCATTCCCACCTCTGGAAGAGGTGAATGCTTCTCAGGGGTGCATGAGAGAAAGTCCATCTGATACACAAGGGTGGAAGAGGACTGTCTTGATGCATACCATGGCCGTTGCATCACAGGCCTCCTTATACAGCTGTGCCCTTGGGCTCTGTCCTGAGATGGTCCATCACACACAGCCCCGCATTTCCCTGAGTAGTTAGTATTACAAGTTCCTATCTAACGCGATTACCATCACCTTCCCCAGGTCTCTTCCACCTAGTATGGCTTTCTTCTTCTTTCCCTCCAGGACCCATATCATTTCTCTTTCTTTCCTGAGTATCACCACTCATACCGCTTGGCTGGGTGCTTCATGAATTCTTCTTTCATTAAGACAGGGATCACATACGTTGTCCTCCGAGGCAAGGACTGGATGGTCACTCCCCTCCACTCCAACCCCAAACCCCAACTAAACCTGGGGCATGGTCATTTATATATGCTAGACCTGAACTAGCATGGCCTTGATAATTGACTTCACTGGAACGAGAATAAAACCCACCTCATACTTGCCCTTTGTGTAGCCTAGTAAAGAGGCTGTCAGGTACCACTATAAAGAGATGCCCTCCTCCACATATCCACCTCTTGGCTGGACTTGCTGTCTATACACCCACCCAACATCTCAGGGGCTCTTTGGACTGAAAACCTGCTCTGGAGGAGAGATGCACCCTAAGTCTCTTTCTCAGCTGTGCCGCCGCCTCTCTGGGCTGTCACGACTGGTCTCACATCCCCCAAACTGGAAAATGTTCTGCCTAACAGGACATTTTTGCTTTCCCAGTAGGAGATGATCTCATTCTTCCACTTCTCTGAAGAGGGGTTTCTATGGCCCTGTGGCCTTCATGCTCCCTAAAGATGGAGTGCAGTTTTAGCAAATGTTCAGATGATGCCAAGCTGAGGAGAGGTGCAGACCCTCTAGAGGGTAGGATTCAGATGCAGAATGACCTTGATAAACTTGAGACAGGGTCCAAAATTAACTGGATATTCAATAAGCACAAGTGCAAAGTCTTGCACTCAGGACAGAACAATGTCAGGCACAAATACCGGGTGGAGAACATCTGGCTAGACACGCAATACTGCAGAAAATGGCCCCGAAGGATATAAAAGACCTTAAACTAAAAATGAGCCAACAGTATGGTCTTTTTGCAGGAAAAAAAACAGGCCATTTACTGGGCTGAATTAATTGGAGCATTGCTTGTAAATTAAGAGAAGGGATTTGCCCACTCTGGACCCAGTCCCCCAAGTGAGGCCTCGCCTCTAATACACAGTTTGAGGCATAGCACTTCAGGCAAGGCATGCACACATTTAAAAGAGTCCAGCGCAGAGCAACAATAATGATTAGAGGTCCCATGGTTGGAATAGATGGAGAAAGTGGGATGATTTAGTGGGATGGAGAAAATGGGATGATTTAGTCTGGAGGAGAGAAGCCAAAGGAGGATTTGATAACAGTCTTCAAGTACCTAAAAAGGATGGACGTGGGCCTTCATTTTTGCTGAAGGGAACTGGAGATGGAGCAATGGTCTTAAATAGGGATATTTAGATGGGATTAGGAAGTACTTTCTCACTTTGGCTGTGGTTCAGCATTGGGACAGGCTGCCCAGAGAGGCTGCGGCATCTCCATCCTTGGCAACGTTTAGGACAACACTTGCCTGGAAAGGTTTAGAGAGAGAAGTCAGCCTGCCTTGAGCAAGGGATGGGACCAAAAGATCTGCTGAGGTCCCTTCCAGTCTTCATTTCTTCTTCTTCTATGGAGAAGTTAAGCTGCTGATCTGCACCATCTTCTCTAGACCACCCTGTGTGTTACACACCTGAGCCTGGCTACCTGCGTAGCTAGAAGAAGTGAGAATAAAGCTGGTCTATGCACGGCCAGTAGGACCACTTCACTGAAGAGCATAAAACAATGCAAAACATCAGCTAAAATGTGGAAAGGGTTAAATTTCTGTTGCCCTTCACCTCTGGAGAGATCTGTGTGGGGCTGGCTTGGTGGAGCCTGTAAGGCTAACAGCATCCCGGGCTGCATTGGTAGGAGTGTTGCCAGAAGTTGAAGGGCAGTGATTCTTCTCCTTTATTCAGCACTGGGGAGGCCACATCTGGAGAGCTGTGTCCAGCTGTGGGCCCCCACTACAGAAAGGATGTGGGCACATTGGAGAGAGCTGAGTGGAAGTTGACAAAAATGTTGAGGGAGGTGGGGGACAGGACTTGTGAAGAAAAACTGAGGGAATTGGGTTTATTTAGTCTGGAGAAGAGGAAACTAAAGGGGGATTGAATAGCAGCCTTCATCTCCCTGCAGGGGGGCTGCAAAGAGGATGGAGCTGGGCTGGTCTCAGTGGGGGCAGATGACAGGACAAGGAGCAATGGGCTCAAGCTGCAAGGGGAATTTAGGTTGGATATGAGGCAAAACTTTCTTACAAGGAGTATAGTAAAACACTGGAACAGGTTCCCCAGAGAGGTGGTGGCATCTCCATCTTTGGAGGTTTTCAAGACCTGAGTAGACAAATCTTTGGCTTGGATGATGAAGCTGGGGCTGATCCTGCTTGGGGCATGGGGTTGGACTAGATGTGTCCTCCTGCGGTCCCTTCCTACCCTTATTTTCTAGGACCCTTTGATCCCAGGCAGGATGAAAGCCCAACGCTCAAACACTTGAGCTGGTGTAATTTGTCAGGTCCCTGAGAGCTTCTGAGGATAGAAAGCCGTTTTCCTAATGACTTTTTTTTAGCAAATAATAGAGCTGGAGTCACAGCATGGGACCCTAGTCTGGTAGCAGCAAAGGGACAGTAAGAAAACTCCTCACATTGAAAGGTATCTGCTCCAGCCCCATGCCCTATGTTTCTAGAGCAATGAGCCCTTGTGGGTTGGATGTCTGGAGGCCACAATCATTTCAGCTACAATCTAGTCCTGTGCTGTCACAAGCAAAAAAGGTCCTCTGCTCACCACATTTCTTGGAGCAGCAGTCTATCTGCGTAGGACCAATAAGGATAGGGGTATTAGGAAGAAACAGATCAGGAAGAGGCAAAGATACCCCAGGAAAATCAGATTCAATTCTCAGGGACTTGCTAGCCAAAGAGGGGTGAAATTCAGAATAGATATTCTTCCCCAGGAATCATGAGTGATAGCTAACCTGACAAGGCTTTTGCTCACCTCGGCTCACAGGTAGAGAAATCTGCATGATGTTGAATACATGTTCCCTCCTCTCATGTTAGCTGCCAATGATAACACCTCCACCCCTGCCTTCTTCATCTCTCACATCTGTGTGATATTCATGTTTTATACCCCTGCCTTCTTCTCCTTCCTAACCCACTGGTTTGGTCACAAATTCCCCCAGCACTTCCTTATCTTGATCACCAACCTCTACATCCTCATGCTGAATCCCACCGTTTATGGGGTGAAAACCGAGGAGATTTGGGAATGCAAGGTCCAGATGCTTCTCTGGGTGTGGGCATGATGCTGAGCAAGGCCTTTGGGGTGGCACCGAGCAATTACTTACCAGTGAGCATGACCGGGGTGAATTGGGACTGAACTTCAGCTTTGTAGAGAGCCAATAGAGACCACATGGAGGTGGATGGGACCATATCCACTGGGGTCCTGCTCCTGACCTGGATGTTTTCAGAGCTTTGGGACAGCCACCCAAAGGGTATAGTGGCTCCAAGCATCCAACCAGGTGAAAATGGGGTGGGATACATTGATGAACAGGATTATATGTCATGGTTCTTTACAAAACAAGGTCTAGACTTGGTGACCCGTGGAGGTCCTTTTTGGTCCCATGATTCCAGGGGTCTGCACATTGCTTTCACTCCAGCCCAGGTCTTTTCTACCTGTCTGTCTATCAAAACACTTTGCTAATCAAATGGGGTTTTGCATTATAAAACATCTTGGAAGGGCATACTCCTACTGTGAGTCCCTGACACAGCTGAAACAGGAAACAAGGCATGCAGGAAAACCTACATCGTCAGATTTTTTTGTGGTTTTCTTGTACTCTTGCATCCTATGTACAACTGTAGCTACCAGAGCTGACTGAAAATAAATCTTTCCTATATTTCTTCCAGAAGTAAGAGAAAGAGAACAAGTATTCCATAGATTAACTGAATGCCCAACATGGTCCAAAGTTTGTGTATAGCTGGCCAATAAATACTGGCTCAAGTATATGTGGTCTTCTTCCATAAGCAGCTAGCCAACCAATGTAGACATATGGCTGCTGTCCAAAATGTTACTGTCAAAGAAACTGGCTGAAAAACATTTTGGGACAGGTTCATTGGGATCTGTTAAATAGAACAGTCAAGGACGTATCCTTGGACATCCCTAAACCAATGATGGGTCTTGCCACACAGAGGAAGAGCCTGTGAAAGGGTCAGGTCTAGTGTAACCCATTCTCCATCAGACGCTGTCTCCAGTGATGGCAAGTAATAAATGAATTAATAGGCTGGGTGAGATGGACCATCGGTCTGACCCAATATGACACCGTGTGTGCTTTTATGCCCAACATATGAGATGTTTAGGGGGTGTGAGGGTAACAGGGACTGTAAAGCTACTGTGATTTTCTCTACCAATAAAAACAGACAAGACACTGAGCAGGGGGTTGGACTAGAAGTGACCTCCAACATTCATTTTCTATGATTTTCCACAGCTCTGAAAGCAAAGTAGGACCAGTCCCAACTACATCATCCCAGCCAAGGTTTTGTCTAGCTGGGTCTTCAAAATCTCCAAGGATGGAGACTCCCCCACCTCTCTGGGTAACCCATTCCAGTGTTTTACTACCCTCCTCCTGAGAAAGTTTGTCCTCATATCTATTCTCAACTTCCCTTGTTGCAACTTGAGCCCATTGCTCCCTGTTATGTCATCTGCCCCCACTGAGAACGGGCCAGCTCCATCCTCTTTGCAGAAGAGAAGACCGAGGGGGGACTGAGCTCCCTGCAGGGGGGTTGCAAACTAAATCAGCCCAGTTCCCTCAGCCTCTTCTTACAAGTCATGTCCTTCAGCCCCACAACCATTTTTGTTTCCCTCCACTGGACTCCCTCCAACTTGTCCACATCCTTTCTGTACTGGGGGGCCCACAGCTGGACACAGGACTCCAGATGTGGCTTTGCCAGGACTGAAAAAGGAGAAGAATCACTTCCCTGGATCTACTGGCAATGCTCCTACCAATGCATCCCGGGATGCCACTAGCCTTCTTGGCACCAAGAGCACACTGCTGGCTTATATTCAGCTTCTTGTCCCCTGTCCCCCCAGGTCCTTTCTTTAGAGTTGTTGTTTAGCAAATCAGCCCCCAGCATGTCCCAGTGCAGGGGATTGTTTTGTCTTAAGTGCAGGACTTTGGAGGATTGGGCCAAAAGAAATCCCATGAGGTTCAACAAGGACAAGTGCAATTTGTCTAGGTCACTCTGAATCCTAGCCCTACCCTCCAGCGTATCTACTGCTCCCCGCAGCGTGCTGTCATTTGCAAACTTGCTGAGGGTGCACTGCATCCCATCTTCCAGGTTGTTAATGAAGATATCGAACAAAACCAGCCCTAGGCCCAACACCTCTGCTTGATACCAGCTGCCATGGAGGAACTGAGCCATTGCTTATTACTCTTTGAGTCTGATGAATGAGCCAGAAAAATATTCCGCATCATTTGCTCAGCTCTAAAACATGATACATGTAGCCCCCACATTTTGGGGAGTGATTCATTTTGTTTGCCACTGGCAAACCCTCCTGGGTTAGGTAGGAAAAAATGGTTTTTAGTACTATCCTTTTATAGAGCTTGGAAGCCTCCATCTCTCTGGCTTCAACTGCAAAATCCACCAGATACCAACACAGCAGCTGTGTGTGTATGTGGGATGGGGTGGGTGTAGCTAGGTCCTGGCTGCTGATCGCTCATTACTAGAAAGGCTCTTTGGACCCCAGCTAGGACCTTGTGGTTTCCTTGCAGGGGAAAGGAGCAATGGCAACAACTGATCTGAAAGAAAGGTTCATAGACAAGGATGCTTTGGGTCCCAGAGGCCTGCAAGAGGACTGTGCACACCTGGCAGCTATTCTAGTTGTGCATGACTCCCTTCTCCTGCTGGAAGTGGTTACAATGGAAATATGATGGGCTTCTCACTGCCATTAAGTGTGATGTGTAATATTACTGCCCCAATGCCATGCAAGGATGCATCCCAGGCTAATTCAAAAGGCAAAGATGGATTAAAGTGTGCTGGATTAAAAATGGTCTTGCCTCAGGCAGGGGGTTTTGGACTAGATGACTTCTGGAGGTCCATTTTGGTCCCACTTCTCTGTGATTCTAAGTCTACTATCTGATACAACCCATCTTTTTTTTCTTTTAGGAAACCTTTCTAACACTCATCTGACTAAACGCATTTGTGTCTTATCTGCAATAAAAAAAAAATTGAGAGAGCTAATTCAGTTGCAAGGTTTGATACAAATCAACATTAAAGCTGTTCTGAAGACCCCATGATCAAACTGTATGTCACAACTGAGAACTTTTCTAGAATTTATTCATTTTTAATCTTTTCTTAACATGTATGTAGGCCTTGTGTGTCATTGGTTTATTGTGGATGTGTTGTTAAAGGCTGAAAAAAATCCTATTTTACGTGATTTGCTCACAACCCAATGTCATCTTTTTGGATTCACAAACCTAAACATCTACTAAGTTAGTAGGGAAATACAAATTGCCCGAGCAAGGGACTAACATTAGAGGGATGGGGGAGAGGATGGGAACGCAACTAGGTTACAGAAAATATGTTAGCCCGGGGGTGTGGGGAGCGGGGATGGGGGAAGTGAGGGGAGGGGGCTCACGACACTGAGAGAGAAAGAAGATAGATACACACAAACCCGTTACAATGGTCCGCAATGGTGGAGGAAGTAGGTCGAGGAAAGTGTTTCGGTCCATATAGAGTCTCATCGCGGGGGTCCTCTTTGAGAGCAATCTTCAGCAATGGACCACCCCGAAGTGAAGTCCATCAGGTGCAGAGGGGGGTTCAGGCGGTCCCCTCTGGGTCCGGTCCGGTAGCGGTCGGTCTGATGGAGTTGGAGTACTGGCGGTGGCCCGTGATGTGCTCCGCGTAGATGTCACGGGACCAGTGGATCTTGTCGAACAGCATGAGGCAGCGCATGAGCTTGGCGTAGCGGCGTGAGATGTGGCAGGCACGCAGGATACTCTCGTTGCTGGGGTCCCAGGCTCTGAGCATTCCCACGATGAGCGTGTCGACCGTAATGTCGTAGCCATGGCCCCTCAGGATGACGGCCAGCAGGGAGTACTTCTCCCACTTGTGAGCCCGGGCGTCGGTGAAGGCTTGGTGCCGGTTCTTGAAGGGGATGGTTATATCCATGATCATGACCTTCTTGGCCTCTTCATTCATGATCACAATGTCGGGGTGCATCTGGCTCTTGCAGCCCGGGATGGTACGATTCACGGAGATCTCCCCCGCTGTGGTCGGGATGGCCCTCACCCGGCGGTCCTGCACACCATTGTGGTGGACCTGCCAGGCTTTGGCATGTGGCCTGCAGCTGCACAGCATATGGGGGAGGGTTTGTGCCAGGTAGCCGCACCGTCGACACCTCCTTGAACGGGCCTGTCCGCTTAGGCCACTGGGACGAGGCAGGCAGTTGAGGCTGGCATGGTGGAGAAAGCGTCAGGCCGCGAAACGTGTGAAGCTCCTACTGAGCATGAAATGGTTGCTGGAGTCTCACTTGAAAGTGATGTCAAAGACCTTGCCCTGGTTGGCTTTGCACCTCAGGTCTCTGGTGTACTTGTTGTGGATGGTGTCCTTCAGGAACTGCTCCAGGAAGACCCTCATGCGGGGCATCACAGTGACACGGTTGGCATGTGGGGCTCATTGCAGGAGACTCCCAGCTCCCGGTGCTCCTTGGTCCAAGGCCAGGTGCAGCCAATGCACTTCCCAAGGCAGTGCATGGCATTGCGGGCTCAGCTCCACAGCAAGGCAAAGTCCTTGCCATCTCTGCCAAACTCGCCCTCCAGCGAGCCACTGAGGAAGATGGCCAAGTCACGTCCGGTCAGCTGTCTCGCGATCCTCTTGAAGTTGGTCTCCTCGAGGGCGCTGGCAGTGATGACACTTACCATTGGATCCAGGCAGGTCAGGAGGTGGAAGGTATGGATGATCACCACGATGTCACAGAGGTCCCCATGCAGGGGACATCGGTGCCTCCCTGCTGGTAGGGGATGTGCAGGATCTCATTGTTGGCCCTCAGTGGCAGGTGCAACCACTTTTTCAGCAGCCACCAGATCTTGGTGTCCGCCTTCTTGAGGGGGGCCTTGGGGACTGCCGAGCCTCTCAGGACAAACGCAATGTGGAGGATGAGGAAGGTGTTCACCGCATCTATCTTCTGCCAGGGGGCCAGCAGGGACGAGTCCAGCTTGTTGGTGTCCTGCACGATACTACCCATTGATACTGCACTTGATCTGAGCCTTCAAGAAGCCGAGAAGCGATTTCTCTCACTCTTCAGATTTCCCAGATATCTTTTGTCATTTTCACCTAGCCCCGAAGTGTCATCCAAATAACACTGGTGTTCCTTCAGCTTCTGCTACATACCAATGAACAATGGATCAAGGATTGCAAACTGTTCCAAGAACACAGACACTATTGGCGTTGGTAGTGGTACCAGCACCGGTACTAGTATTGGCATAACTGCCTTTGCATGTTTACGGTAAGATGCACCTCTGAATCCTTCTCTGCTTCCACCTGCAGATAAGGCTTGAAACAGACCCATATTGCTAATTGCTGTTACCCTGCTAATGCGGCAACAAAGTCTTTGTTTGACGCAGGGGATATTTACCCCCTTTAAAATGACTATAAACTATGTATTGAAAGACACTATGACCCTCACTACACTACACTTCTTTTAATAGGGGCATGATAGGGTTGTCCCACTCATTCCAGGCCACTTTAGGAAATACACGCTCTCCTTCCAGGCAATCCAATTCACTATCTTTGCACAAATGCTGTAAGGAACTGGTCAAGTTTTGTGAAACTTAGCCTGTGCATTTTCATCTGTTATTCACCCATTGTTATTACAGTTTGGATAGGGCTGATCCTGCTTCAGGAAGGGGGATTGGACTAGATGACCTCTGGAGGTCCTTTCCACCTTGAGTTTTCTATGACTAAAACACAGCAATGCTAGCGTAGAGGGTTCCTATGCCTTCCCTGAACACTTTGGTGGCCTCAGGTAAGATACCTTCTAACTAGGTGCATCTACATGTGCACATTTACTGCACAGTAACATAAATAACTGCACAGTATGAGCATGCATCTACACATGCATGTCCACAGTGCACAGTAAATATGATGATTTATGCCAACTTGAGTGTAATTTTGTTACCTACATCATGAGTTCCCATTCCCAGCTAGATCGGGCTGGGGAAAGGAAATCAGCCCAGCTGGGCTGAGTTTCTCCCCCCAGCGCCACCATCGCACTGGGGAAACTCGCGATCTAGCTGGGCTGACTTCCCATCCCTGGCTGATCTAGCAAAACATGGAAACAGAGTCGAAACAGCCTCACTGTTTCAATGAAGCAAAATGGAACAGCTGTTTTGAATTGAAATGAAATTCAATACAAAATGCTGTTCTGTTGAAACCTCGAAACTCAAGGCGACACAGAACAGTGCCATTTTGCACAGCTCACAGTAAAACTGTATGTGTGGACTGACCTGGGACTAACTTAAGTCCCAAGTCAGTCTACACACAGAGTTAATACACTTTAATGCCTGCATGTGCAGGCACTGGCCTATTCCTACTTACTGCACAGTAAATTACTGCGCAGTAAATTTAAGCTGGAGTAAATGCACATATAGACATGCCCACTGTGGTTCAATGGTTTTTGCGGCATCTTGACAGAATCCCAGTCCGGTGCAGTCTTTTTTAGCCACTCTCAACTGTGCAAAGCAGGCCCCCTTTTTTTCAGTGAAGGATTAATCTAAACAAGATTGTTCGTGGTTGCAGTCCCCCTTTTCTCCCGTATATGTTTTTAACAACGTCGGTGTCTTTCTTTGCTTCAAATTTCATAGAAAATTCTCATATCCTGAGCATGCAATAACAGACACTGCAGATCCTATATCTAACTGGTTTGAGTGGGGGTTTTTTTCCCCTCATCAGCCCCAGAGTGTCAGTTCCTTGGGGCAGAGACCTGCTGTCTTCTCCCCAAGTACAGAGAGGAACAAGACTGATGAAGCACGCCGGGGTAGGTAAGAGTGCTGCCACCCTGGCTGGCACTGAATATATTGGTGGAATCACATAAAATGGTGAATCGGTTACCGGCAGCCGATTCCATAACTAAAAGTTCAACCATAGATTCTCATTAAAACATTCAAATATCTCACAGTCCAACAGGGTGTTGGGGCAATCCTCCCCACACACAGCTGCTGATGCGGGGTGTCTTTGCTTTGATGCTCAGCAGGAGCCTGGGGCCTGGATTAGCTGCCCCAAGTCACTCTCCCTTGCAGCCTCCGCTCTCTGCCCCTGTGGGATACAGGAGACTGGGCAAGGGTCTGACCAGCACACCGCCGCTCTGCGCCTACGTCCTAGGAGCGCAGAGCAGCTAAGGAGGTGCGAGATGGTTGCAGGGGGAAGGCGTGGACCATCCTCCCCCTGGGATGTCCATGAAGCTCCAGGCCCTGGAAATGCCCAGCACCAGGTGCTCAAAAGATGGGCAAACATAATCCTGTCTTACAGCACGTCTCTCCAGTGTCCAACTCTTCTCTGCTACAAACCGGTAGCAAAGGGAAGGGAGTTTAATGCTGGACACACAAGATTTAACTTCTCTTCTGAGAATCCCACTGGGATTAGGCTGGACCAAGCCTTAGCTGGGATGATGTAGTGGAGGCTGGTCCTGCTTTGAGTAGGAGCTTGGAGTAGATGTGACCTCTTGAGGTCCCTCCCAACCCTCATTGTGAATATAATGAATGAAAGTATCATAGAAAATATCAGGAAGATATTGGGATCTCCATCAGTGCCCTCTCCCTGCATGAAACCTAGCCTCACAGACACCCTGTGGTTAGTGATGTCTCGGGCAGAACAGGATTTCCTGAGAGTTTGACAGCTCATTGATGCCCTGTGTCTTGGTCTGTTCCCCTCCCATTAAACAAAGCCCCTGATCTACTGGATTTTATTTTTTAAACCCAACCGTATACTTTGGGCAGCTGTTTTGTGAGGCTGGAACATGCCAAAATGAAGCCGGGCTCTGTGAAGACAATGCAGCCATGTCTCTGAGTGCTGCACAAGGGAGGAAACAGGAGGCAGGAAAGGGTTAAACCCTGAGGCTCTTCACTCCAGTCCCCAGCTGGGTTTTCAGCTACAAACACCAGAGCCCTATCTCTCTCTGTTGGCTCTTTGGCCCTGTTGGGACTTATATCCCAACAGTACAAATACCCCACCTCTGATTTATTTTCTCCACTGCTTGCAGCTCCTGGGCAGAGGTCTCCCCTCCCAGCACAGGCAGAAACCGGGTGAGCCATTCTGATGCAGCAAACGTGTTGTGTCGGGGGCAGGTGGAGCATGTTTTAGCCATGGGAACTTGATTACAGGTGAGGTTTGGTTTTGCCGACCATGCTCGGGCACCAGGGCACAGGTGCTTAGTTGCAAAGGGTCAAGGGCGGGGTGGGGGGGTCTTTTTGCTGAACCTGCTTGGATGTGCACTTGGGATCCTCGTGGTTGGAGTTTAGGTGCAACAGGATTTGACTCCAGCAAGACTTCCCCCAAAGTCCCTCATTACGTTGGGACCTGGGAGGGTTTGGAAATCCCGGTGTTTCCAGCTGTGCAGCCGGAGAGCCCCATGCTCTGAGACTGAGCTGCCGCTGCACTGCAAAAGTAGCTCCCACTTGAATGGTAACCGAATGGCACCTCGTGGGTACTGCTGGTGGGGATTGGTGCCCTGCCTCCAGGGCCAAGCCCTCAATGTGCTCACAGCATCACCTGTGTCAACAGCCCCGTCACGGTGCATGGGTGCTACATGCATGCATAGCCCTGAACCAGGGTGCGAGTACAGGGGAATCAGAGCCGCAGGGTGTCTTTCTAGTGCAGGTAATCTCATGAGCAATCCTTTGGTGCTCACCTGGAAACACCTCCCACCCCGAATGCTTGCAGCCTGTGGTCGAGCTTGAGCTGGGGCTGCACAGAAGGGGCAAGCTGAAGTCCTTGGGTGCTGACAGTCCTACAAGTCCCGTCCCACAAACTCTGTGAAGGACAGACAACTTCTACCGTCCACCAAACTGAAGGGGGAAGAATCGTCGAGCAGCTCAGCACCAGACACCCCTGGACACCTCTCGGTGAGTGCAGAGCAAGCAGTACCGCAGGTGGGGCTTTGCTGAGGGATGCTCAGACCCAGGCTAGGCTCACCTGGTGGGGCTGAGACCTGGAGGTCGGCCACTGGGGTGAGCTGTGTCATGTAGTCTTCAGCTCCCTATATATCCCATCCCAGGCAGACACCCACCAACCTCTGCTGGAAAACGTTGCATGTAGGAGATGCCCCACCTTCCCCAGCCACCTTTTCCTAGTGCCTGACTGTTCAGGCAGGGTGTTTCACCTGAGACTGAATCTACTGTCTTCAAATCCCCCTGTGAACTTTAGGTTGTCTTTTGCTTTTAGGTTTAATAAAAAGCCCAAAGGCAGCCCATCATGTCAGTGGACAATGACACCAACCTTGCTCCCTCAAGCTACATCCTGATCGGCATCCCGGGGCTGGAGGGGTCTCACATCTGGATCTCCATCCCCTTCTGTCTGATGTACCTTGTGGCGCTGTTTGGGAACTCGATCCTGCTGTTCACCATCATTACCGAGCGCAGCCTCCATGAGCCCATGTACCTGTTCCTGTCCATGCTGGCGGTCACTGATCTGCTGTTGTCCACCACCACCGTGCCCAAGATACTGGCCATCTTCTGGGTGAAGGCAGGGGAGATTTCTTTTGACGGGTGCCTCACCCAGATGTTCTTCATCCATGTCATCTTTATCGCAGAGTCAGCCATCCTTCTGGCCATGGCGTTCGACCGATACATCGCCATCTGTGATCCTCTGCGGTACACAACGGTGCTAACCAAGTCCATGATTGGGAAAATTGGGCTGGCGGCTGCAACCAGAAGCTTCTGTATCATCTTTCCCGTCATCTTCCTGGTGAAGCGGCTCAAGTTCTGCAAAGCCAACATCCTTCCTCACACCTACTGTGAGCACATGGGCATAGCCAAGCTGGCCTGCGCTGACATCACAGTCAACATCTGGTACGGGTTTGCAGTGGCCGTTCTAGCAATAGGCTTGGATGCTCTGCTCATTGTTGCCTCCTACGGTCTCATCCTTCGGGCCGTCTTCCATCTCCCATCCAAAGCCGCCCGGCTCAAGGCTCTGAGCACCTGCGGCTCCCACATCTGCATCATATTGCTGTTCTACACACCAGCCTTTTTCTCTTTTTTCGCCCACCGGTTTGGGCACAACGTCCCCGGTTACGTTCATATCCTCCTGGCCAACCTCTACGTGATCGTTCCCCCCATGTTAAATCCCATCATTTATGGGGTAAAAACAAAACAGATCCTGAAGAGGGTGATTCAGGTGTTTTATCGATGCTGCAGCAGATCTGTGCTCTAGTCACCATTAGGAATTTCAAAGTGCAGTGCATGGAAAACCAGATCATTGAAGCATAGACAATCATTGAATCACAGACAATGAGGGCGGACGGGACCTCAGGAGGGAACATCTAGTCCGACCCCTGCTCAAAGCAGGATCAGCTCTAATGGTATCACAGCAGACCTATCACAACAACCAGCTTGCTATGACATCATCATGACTTAATAGGATTTTTTCCTTTCCTTGGGCATGGCTTGGCCGGCAAGGTACCATGCAGGAAATTATGGTGGGAACTTCCAGAGCGTCCACTGTTGCATGGTAGTTGCCTATGCTGGGCGCACACTTACTACAGGGCAAGTGTGGGGTATCTTTTCACTTCAATAGAAGTGGAGTCATCTACGTTGCAATTCCTGAGGAGTAGGAGCATGCATGCAGGCAGTTCCCATGGGGTAAGTAATGCTCTGGAAGTTAAAATATGACCTTAATTTCCCCACAGAACTCAGAATATTTCAGGCCCGGGCTAGGGAAAGACGAGCAGGCCTATCCATGACATTTGTCTTTCTGTACCAAACTCTCTCCCTTCCTACACTTCAAAGGACCTTCCCTCTCCAACAGGGATCTTAGTGGAAGAAGATCCCAAGAAGAACATTTTGTACCCAACATTGTGTGTCAGGGAGTCAGTTCATCAACGACCTTTGTGAACGGCTGGAGATCACCAACGCCTTCCTATAAGAAGGGATAAGATGGGATAATAAAAAGTTAAAAAAAAGAAATGTGCACATATATATGCATGTGTGTGTATATATATAGATGTGTGTGTGTGTGTATGTGTATATATATACACACACATACATATATATACATATATATGTGTGTGTGTGTGTGTGTGTATATACACATACATATATATACACACGTGTGTGTGTGTGTACCCTGAGGTGCCATTGTACTGGGTTAATGAGCCTGGCTGGGTCAGATGGAAATCAGGTAACTCTTCCTCAAAGCCTTCTGCTCTAGATGAGAGGCAGAAGCAGAGGCCTGGCAATGTGCCCTAAAAAGCACATTTACACTGCATGTTCAGGTCACACTTGAGGTTATGCTCAACAGCTCCAAGCCACAGGAGCTGATCTTCCCCCTTTACATCAAAACTTGTTGCCCTTCCCAAAGCCACCTGCATTGGGCTCGTTTTTCCTTGAGTATGTGTAGGAATCCTGTTGTAGTTTGTTAAGAAAATGTGGTATTAGCTCATAGGTGATGGCCTGGCCTGGTTAAGTATCTTCTTATATACAAACATTGATCAAACCATATATTTCTGAAGGTTTGATCTAAGAAAGATAAAGAGAAAGACCATCAACATGCTCATGTAGTGATGATGGATGGTGCTAAGACTTAAACCAGTTGTCCTCAACCTTTTGAGGCTGAAGGCACGCTTCAGAAAATGCCAACTCTTTGTTTCCACTTGTTTTTTGACTACAGACAAGTAATGGATCAATTGTTCTGCTACAAGGAACTCCAAAAGCTCACACAGCAGGGGCAGAATGGTTTTGACATTGTGAATTCCTACTTGAAATCTTAGGGTTTATCTTGTGAATTGTGTAGGGGTCTGTACACCTACCAGTGCCAATATTGAATGGCACCCCATTGCACCACTGCCTTAGACAAAGAAAAGGAGCTACTAAAGGTGGCAGATAAAAGCAAGAAAATAGGCATGCCAGCCACTTGGCCCCAGTACCTCCAAAAATGGACGGAGAAACAAGCAAGGTAGAAAAAACATTTTGGAGTTGGGAAAAACTCAATGGGCATGCATGGGAGCTTCGAGTTAAATTGGCTCCTTTACTGGAACTCATAAGATGGTGTGATTAGAAACATAGGGGGATAAAACAAAGCAAAAGAGTCGGGCTTTTTGCTCATGTGACATAGACGAGCTGGATCCAGGCAGCACGGGATCGCTAGACACCCCCTTGCTAGCTCACCTGAAAGTATTCTGATCACACACTCATGACATGGGTGCGATGGCTTGTAAATGTGTATCATTGGCATCCAAAGTCTAGCTGGGATTCGTTGAAGTATTTTGGAACCCCCGTTTCTAGTAACGGTGACCTTTGTATGTAATAAAGGAATTTTAACTGAATTACTGACATGGCCAATCAAAGTCCAACATCACGGTGCTAAGATGCGTCTGCAGTTCCCTTGTGGGGCCCTTCTAGGAAACTGTCTTTAGACAACTTGTCTTTCCTTCCAGGTGCGTCCTTATCGATAGGGGTGCAGAAGGGCTGGGAAACAGGAACAGGGCATTGTGGGATTGCTGCTAGTGACTCCCTCGTGTCACACAGAATGTGTGTGTGCACCTCTAGGATTGAAATGGAGAAGCCCAGGCTCAGATGTCAAGGCTTCCTCTACTTGCAATGGAAAGACACAAGCCCAGGGCACAGGGATGCAGAGTGAACCCTGCACTGGGTGCCGGGGATGCCTTGGCCATGCACTGGGAAGTGGGGATGAAGGGTGGATGTAGGAAATCCCTCCTCTCTTCCTAGCTTGGGCAGGAGAGGAATGATTCCTGCAGCCCCGAGGCAAATCCAAGCTTAGCAGAAATGCCTCCTGAGACCCCATCTAGTCCTAAACGCCCAAGCCCTGTCATTTAGAGGCACGCAACACATGTGGCTGCACGTCCAGTCAGAGACGAGAGTCTAAAAAATAACGCTGAATCACATGACCACAGTCCATGCCCCATATGGAGGTACGATCGTGCATGCAACTTGTGTGACATACAGCCATTTGTCCTTAAATGAAGCCATCCTGAGGTCCAATTTTCACACTGGTTAACACTGGGGGGTCCAAGGCCACCCCTCTCCACCCCTCAAAGGGACATCCCAAGCACCAGGCCATTTGCCAGTCATCAGCAAAGAGTACGAGTAGAAAAGCAACCCAGAGGGAGTCCAGTCTGGCAGTCCAGAGTGGAAAGCATCCTCTATCCCATGAGGGACCTAATCCCACATGTCCAGGCATTTACCATTATATTGTTGTCATTTGAGGTGCACAGAGCCTCTCGTTTGCTGCTGTTTTTTAGGGTTCAAGCTGCTTGGATCTGGGCGCTTTGAAAGGCCAGTGCTAGCAAGTGGCCTCGTGGAGTCCAGGGGCAGCAGAAGGAAAGACTCAAATTTGCATCTGGTGGCGAAAAGGTCACAGAGGTTTATTGTCGCTTATTCTGTACGCTAGCTGGTGTGTTCAGCAGTCAGCCCAGCTCAGCAAAACCACGTGCGACAATGGTAGCAAGGCCGTGTGTAGAGTACACTCCCTTAGGTCACTGTAAAAAAAAATAAAAATTATAATAATAATGAAAGCAGTGCTCCTATTTATACATCAAATACTCAAGTTTTTGTGCCAATGTTCATCTATTTTTCTGTTCAGATAGCCATTCCTTTTGGTCTCTTCGTGTGGGTGGATCTATGATTTTGAAAGGTGGATTGCAGATAGTGTGATGCATCATCCCATATACCATGCAAAAAGGAAACTAGAAAGCTTCCCTAATCAGCTAGGGGCCTCAGGTTGTATTATTCAGTTTAAGACGGAAGCAAACACATGTATGATTTCACTGGAACGGGGTTGTTGGTTGTAGCCATGTTGGTCTAAGGACATAGGCAAACGAGAGAGAACCTTGTCTTGCATGGTCAGGGCGCAGCTCGATGGGGTCTCCTCTGCTGGAGTGCTTCTCCAGGCCACCTCCAGCACACTCATGTGATGATTGTGCCAGGTCTTTGCCAAGAGGTCCCCAAACTGCAACACAGACCCATGTGATGATTGTGCAAGGTCTTTGCCAACAGGGAATGAATGCAGGGATGCTGTTTCTAAGTCGCCCCTGTGCAATGCTTATCAGCCTCCTCTTGAGGCTATGCAGGGGGTCGGACTCGATGATCTATTGAGGTCCCTTCTGACCCTAACATCTATGAATCTATGAAAAGTGAAGGAGATTGCACAGCTTCCCCAGGCAGCCTGTTCCAATGCTTCACTCTGCTAAGAGGAAGGGTTTTCCCTGAGATCTCACCTCTATCTGCAACGCTGCCGTTTAAAGCTATTGCTGCCGTTCACATCCTGCCCTCCACCCCAGGGGAGAACAGCTGCTGTTCCTTCTTCTTTATGGTAACTTTTCAAATATTTGAGAATCGCTTTTAATGCAAACTGGACATGCTCGGTTCTTTCAGCCTCTCCTCGTTTGGCTTCCAACCTGTTTAACCTTGTTGTCACCCACCTCTGGACCCCTTCAGCCTCGATATCTTTTTTCAAATGCAGAACCCAGAACTTCACACAATGCTATTGATGAGGCCTAATCAGTGCCAAGGAGAGTGGCACGATCACTTCCCTTGTCTCATACTTAATACTCCTGCTGATGGAGCCTATCATTGCATTTTTAAATTTTTTAAATTATTTTTTGGTGACTGCATCACACCGCTGACTGCGTTGAGTCCAAGGTCCCTGGACCCATCTCAGCAATGTTGCCACCCAGCCAGCTATCTCCATTCTGCATCTGTGCTTTTGGACAGTCTCAGGCACAGGCATTTCATTTGCCGTAATTGAACTTCATCCTGTTGTCTTTAGCCCAGTTTGATCTCTCCACGTCATTCTCATTTCTACTCTTGACCGTCCGACCGCTTGCAGTCCTTCGCAGTTTCATGTCACTGGAAACATAATCAGGAAACTCTTTATTCCAGCATCCAAAACATTAAGAAACATGTTAAAATAGATAGTTATATCATCTTTCTGCGAGTCCCAGGAGAAGGCTCGGTACCAACAGGGAACCACCGGGCTCTGGTTTGTTACCACCAGGCTGCAGTCCGTTCTGATGCAAACTGGATTCAGATATTAAAACTGCAAATGAATGAGATATTTAGGAAGCAAAGCACTCTTCCAGAGTCAACACAGGGTGGAGACTAAGATAAAATTATGATTATATTACATAAATTAAGAAGAAGAAGAAATGAGGAAAAATAACCACCATGACAATGATAATAATAACAATAGCAATAGTAACAATGGTACTTATTGGTATTAATTGCTGTAATTATAATTAGGAGTAGTAGTATTATTAATAATGATAATGCTCAGAATATTTGTAGGACAAAATATTAGTATTGTTAATAATGGCATCCTAAGGGTTTTCTACAGACTGTGCTGAGTTATCCCTGCTTTCACTAACTCCAGACCTAGAAGAAGGATAGGCACTCACCATCCAGTCTAGCTTTGTGAAGGCTGGGTCTCTTACCTGGAGGATGCGAGTATGGACTCCTGGCCTACCTCACCTTCAGGGAGGTAAGGGTCTGTGTCTCCAGTTTGGGGGGGGTGGTGGTCCTGGCTTCCAGGCTTTGTGCAGGGCTGGGGGTGCCAACCATCCCTCCTGCTGGGGCTGGGCTGCTGGGCGTCCAAGGTTGCAGGATTTGTGAGGCTGTGGTTGGCAGGCAGGGTCACTTGCCACCTCAGGGAGACATGCCCTTGGAGGGAGACTGCATTATTGGGTGCATTTTATCCAATAACTATTGCAGAAGTTTCGCTATTGTCAGCTGTAGTTAAGCTAAGGCAGGAAAGGTTCTTTGGGTAAATCCAATATCTTTTATTAGACCAATGGAAATAATTGGAAAAAATTCGTCTTTGCAAGCTTTTGGGTACAAACACCCTTTGACAGGCTCAGGCAACATCTGCAGTTGGTCCATGTAGTTAAGCTAAGGCACCAAAAAGGGCCTTGGGAAGAACAGGCCTTGCTGGTCTTGGGATGAGTCAACAAGACGTGTAAAGTGCAAGTCTGCTAACGAGAAGAGAAGCGGGGGGTAGGGAAAAGAAGGGAGTGGTAGGAACAAAGTACAATTAATGAGGGCAGGTGCCAAGATAAGAGAAGAACAAAGAGGCCAGTTGCATGAACTTGGCAAAGAGACGGGTAGATCAAGGAGGTGGAAGGGCCCAAATCCACTTAATTCCAATGACTGTGGGATGAATGCAATGTCTTTTCTCTATTTTTTTGGCCTAGTTTGCTATTTTTTTACATATGATGTAGCAGGCTCACCTTTCAGAGCTTGGGTTGAGTCCCAAGCTTGAGATCCTGCTGTTTTGATTGGTGGAGCCCATCCACCAATCAGGAGGCAGCAGGAGAAATAAAGTCATGCCCCTTTCCAGAGGGGAGGGGGAGAAGAGCTCTCCTGGACCTGATTGAAGACTGCAAACTGTCAGGTTGGGAAGACTTCAGGGGCGGAGCCTGGAGCATATGAAAGGAGCAGCATGCTCAGCTGGATGGGCTCAAGCAGAGCGGAGCCAAGAGCCGCTGGGGAGCGCTCCCCCAGCAGGCAACAGGCCCAAGGCTCCTGAAGCTGCCACTGGAGGAGCAGCCTTGGGAGCGGTGCAAGACCACTCGGGCTGTCGATGGCGCACAGGGGCGGTGCGCGGAGACCCGGCCCTGGGAGCGGTGTGAGACTGCTTGGGCTCATCACGGTGCATTGGACAGTGCATGGAGCCCAGGCTTTGGGAGCCACAAGGCTGCAACCCCGGCATACCCAGTGGGCCACGCAGTGCATGGGGCAAAGGGCTTGGGGCTGCAGTGAGGTGGGTAAGGCCCCCATCTCCAGGCAAGCGGCCGGGTCCCATGGTGCACAGGGTTAACCACCCAAGCAGGACAAGGAGATACAGACTCTCCTATAAAAACCCAGGCAGAGATGAGGTCTGTGGGATCTCCTCCTCCTCACTCAAGACAACCTGCAGATCCCCCAGAAGGACTTTCCGAATCCTTGGCTGCAAGGAGACATCCTGCCCTCGGGACTATGTAAGGTTAACATAAGGTTTTGGCTCATTATATTGCATGTTAAGTTAGACTTCATTGTGTGCACTGTCACTGGATCTCACTGAGCTGCGTCTTAAAAAAAAACCCAGGCAAACGTCACCTAAGCTGTTGTGTGCTTGAAGCTGCTAATTGCTGTGTTCAATAAATGCTCTCTTCAGAGAACAGACCGTTCTTGTTCAAGCATTTATTTATTCAGTGCCACTACCTGAAGTCTAGTATGAAGTCTGGTAACAGACCATTAGCTTTAGTCCCATAGCCCCCGCATCTCACCATCATGTGCCTGATGCTAGTTAGCAGATGAAGGACCTGATGGAGAATGTTTTGCATTCGGAAGTGTGTCCAACTATGCAGCTGGTCCAGTAAAAGATATCAACCAAGAAACCCTTTCCTCTCATGTAATTCTTGGACCATCATGCCTTCATCACTCTAACGCCACCATAAAGTTAGTCACTCAACTCTAGGTACCAGGAGAGGGATTGGAAAGCAGGAGATTCCTGCAGAGTCCTTTTTGGAAAACCTGAGCCCTCGCCAACCTGTGCCTCAGTTTCTCCAACTGCACGTCTCTCAAGGGAGTCAGATTAAATGGAGAGTCCAGGCCCTTCAGAAGATAGGATCTGCACTTCAGGGCCATTCACAGCCACATCTGGTTTGTTACTGAGATCTTCAAACCTCCATGTCAGATCAAAATCCAGGATTAGAACAGGGGTCTGAATGAACTGTCAGACTCGAATCACTGCCTTGGGCAGGCCAAATGCTCCTCTCACTTCCCTCAGTGCCAGCCCAGCATAATTGCACAGAGGGCAATTTGGCTTTTGGTTGCAAACATGTGCAGACCCGTGGAAACAGAAGGCACCGCTGGAGACCTTGGGCTATCCAGGTAACATGCCTGCTTCTCCATGGCTGGGACTGCTCATTTCCCCACTTCACCAACTCTTCAAGTTACAGATACGACTCTTTAATAGTTACAGATGTGAGGGCAACCTATTTTTTTAAAGAAGGGAGCAGAAATAGCCATGCAAACTCCCTCAGGACCATACTGGGGGGAGAAAAAGGGCTTGCAGGGGGAGCTTGCATGTGCTACCTGGGCTGAATGTCATCAGTGCATGGGCAGAGCACCTGGCTGCTGTGCATCGCTAGCAAAAACCCCACACTTAAGGGTGCATGTGATAGCTGGACTCTGCTTGCAAGAACCAGTTGCTGGTCAGAAAAATGAGAAGACAGAAGTGCATTGCTTTGGGTTTGGACTAAATGACCCTTCAGGTCTCTTCCAACCCTGTGATTCTATGGTTTGGGTGAAGAGATCAGCATTTGTTTCCTTAATGGTCTAACTATAGAGAACTGGGTACATCCCTGCTAGGTCCCAAAACAAAGCAGCAATATTCACCGTTCTAGCCCCTTCTTCCAGAGTTTCGGCCTGAGCTGACTCTCTCTGACATTATGCTATGCCAAATTAAGTGGCGATAATGACATCTGTCCCTCAATTAACTTCTTGCGGGATGCCATCCCCAAAAGGAAGCAGGCAGACAGACCACACAGGAGAAGGAAGGAAAAGATGGAAGCAAGGAGAGATCTGCATGCAAGCCCAGGGCTCCTAGTCGCTCCCCTCTGGACTTCTCTTGGCTTTACAGAGTTTGCTTTGCTTTGACGTTGCTAACGCAAGACACAGAACTGGAATAAACGCTGACGTTGTGCCAATACTTAAGAAAGTGAAACAGGATCACCCAGATAACTAGGGTGGCTACCCTGATGTTGTTTTGTGATTTGGGGCATGGATGATGAATTAAAGGATAGTATCAGAGCTATGGAAACCAGGTTTCATCAAATAAACTTCATGTCATTTTCTGACCTGATGGCAAGCTTGGTTAATAAAAGTAATGCTGTTATAGGATCTTAGAAGACCAGGACTGAACAGAGCCGAAGAATGAGTTCCCATCACACTTACATATAACATTAACAGGAGAATTAAGTGCTGGCAGAATAGCTAGTGCTTGATACCCTGATAGTAATGTCGCTCAACCCCACCTCTATGAAACGGATGAAATGTGATTAAGCATTAAACCCACTAAAGTGCTTATAAATGGTGACCCTTTCCAGGTGTGGTTCCTCCATGGCTACCCCCAATCCTCTTCATCAAGTCTGGGGGAAAAAAATTGGGACCTTGTCACCACGTCTGGGGGCAAAAATTGAAGATCGCTGATGGTGGATGACAAAAATTGGTGGAAGGGCAGACAGTGAGGAGGGCAGGGCAGGTGCACAAAGTGACTTGGAACAGTTTATTTAAGCAATAGATAAGTTAATACTGGCAAATGCACCCAGAGGTCATACAGAAGGGCAAGGTATTTATGCACCTTTATAGATAGGGCCTGGTTGAAATTGCAATTTCACATTTTTGGTGAAAATCACAAAACTAAGTGGCTGTCATGAAAAATGCGATTTCACAAACCATGCCATATGGCTGCTTCCCCAGCAAGTAGCCACATCATGGCGTTTCATTGCAACAAGCTGGGTGCTGCAGGCTGGGGAAAGCATTTCCCATCCTGCAGCAAAAGCCTAGCAGCCCAGGGGAAGGGGGAAGGAGGGTTTGCAAAAGGGGCAGGGGGTGGAGGGAGCTTGGGGAGGGGTAGGAAGGGGCTGATTGATCTTCGGGTGAAAACTGGGGCACGAGGGGTTGGGGTGGGGAGCGACAATACATGTGCAATTTAAACCAGGCCTTATGTATAGACTAAATAAGAGAGAGAAAGAAAAGAGAGAGCCTGCACACACAAGCTTTGGTGAACTTAGGTTCATTTTATCAGATGCTGTCATACAGGTCACCCTCCTAGGAAGAGATGTCGTACGTGTCCAGGACTGCAGTGACTCTAGAAAGGACTTAGTGATAAAAACCTAGCCCACCACCAGCTCCCAGTGTGAGACTGGCTCAGAGGGCAAATGCCAACCTTACATGATAACAAGGGAATAGCAAGCGCAGACAGCAGCGTTTGGGCACTATACGTGCATCCCAGACTGCTGGCCGCCTCCTCCTGTGTGCAGCGCACCCGGGATGAGGACCTGGCAAGCATCAGTGATAAAGCAGTTACGTGGCTCTGCCACATTAAGGATGTGTAAAGGGGGAAATGAAGTACAGGATAGACGAAGAAGCTGGCACGTGCCTCTGAGATGGCCGGCCATTAGCAGGGATGGGAGGTCACAAGGACAAAATACCCCTGGACACGATGGATTCACCAGCACTGCTGAGATAGGGAAAGGGGCTTTACTTTTTTTGGCTGGAGTCACACCCACGACAGCAAATCTGTGCCCCGGGGGTGTCAACACATCCGAAAAAATAAAAAGCAAGTTCATTGGAGAGGGCTCGGAAAAGAGCTGCAAGAATCACCCCACATCTGGAGCAGGTGCTTTTTTATTGGGAAAGGGAAGAATCGCTCCACATCTGGAAAAATATGCCATTTAAAAAAAATTTTTTTTTGAGAGGAGACTCTCAGTCCAAATTTCTTTGTAGCTGATCCACAGAAGGTTAAAGATGCGTTTTGATCAGGATGTAACCTGGGAAAGAGAGACAGCTCGTTAATCTAGCAGCTCTTTAATCAGGACGAGATGGATCCAGTGGCTGGCGGATGCAGCTACGTGCATTCAGAAAAGAAATGAGCACGGGCTTTTAATAGCGAATAACCATGAGAACAACTTCCCTAGGGAGGGAGTGGATCCTCCGTTAGTCTTTAGATTAGCACCGGAGAGCTTGTTAATGCTCTAGCTTCCCTCCAAAGTTACGGGCTTAATGAGAGGATTATTAGATGGACTTTTCTGGGACCTCCAGCATGACACAGGCCAGAGAAGACGGCCATAATGCTCCCAAGAAATCTTAAAGTCCATGCACATAGATACCAGCATCCTGCTTATAGCCACAGCAAGCAAGTTCGGTACAGCCGTGCTGGAAGCCACCTCCACTGTATTGGAGGGGCTACACAGACACGCAGGGCCTCAAAGACAGCAGCCACCAGCCTGTGTGGCTCCACGTCCACGCCAGGAGGTGTGATGTACCTGGGCATGGCATTGTACCTATGCGGGGTTTGTCACACATGGCACCCAGGCTAGTGAGCGAGGGAGGCCAGCGCTCTTGAAGGACGGCAGCACTTGGGGGGCTCCCCTCTGTTGTGCAAACATGAGTGAGGGATGCCTCACCCTCCCTGGCATTAGCCCCATCTTACAGAGTGGGAAAACTGAGGCACTGAAATTCTCAAAAGTGAACATCTGCAAAAAACTCTAGGGGCTGATACTCCCTCGGCATCCAGTAGCCAGTATCGCTGTTGAAATGGTTGGTGGATGTCACCTGGCCACAAAGATAACCCCGCGGGAACCCAGGCGTCCTGGCTACCAGGGACCTGCCTGAGGCCCGGCTCCTCCTGGAGCTGGAAAGGAACCCAGGAGTCCTGCGCGTCACCTTTCCCCGGGTGCCCTGATCCCCCCTCGGAGCTGGGCAGAGCACCCAGGCGTCCCGGCCCTTCCCTTCCCAAGACCTGGAGCACAACCCAGGAGGCCTGCCCCTTTTCTTCCCCAAAGCTGGAAAACAAACCCGGCGTCCTGGCTCCTTTCTCCTCCAAACCAGGAAAAGAGCCCAGGAGTCCTGCCCTTTTCTTCCCAAATCCGGGGAAGGGGGGGGAGGACCCCCAGGGAGTCCAGCTCCTTTCTCCATCCCTCCCTCTCCTCTCCCCTCCCCCAAAAAAGAACCCAGGAGTCTTGCCCTTTTCTCCCCAAATCTGGGAAAAACACCCAAAAGTCCTACTCCCCCCCCCCCCAAAAAAAACAGCAAAAACCAGGAATCCTACCCCTTTCTCCCCCACCACTCCCGGGGGAAAGAACCGAGCAGTCCTGCCCCTTTTCTTCCCCAAAGCTGGAAAACAAACTTTCTCCTCCAAACCAGGAAGAGAGCCCAGGAGTCCTGCCCTTTTCTTCCCAAATCCGGGAGAAAACCAAACCAAACCAAACCAAAAACAGGGAGTCCTGGCTCCTTTCTCCCCACCCCACCCCCCAAAAAAGCACC
>NW_005843008.1:339990-343338 GCF_000455745.1 Alligator sinensis
TCCGCCCGGCCGCTCCCGCCCCGCTTCCTGCGCTGCAGCAAAGCATCCTTGGGAGCCGCGGCCCGGACAGCACGGCACGGCACGGCACGGCACAGCACGGGGCAGGAGAGGAGAGGAGAGGAGAGGACATCCCGGGCCGCAGGTACCAGCCGCCCGCTGCATTGGGGCCAGCAAGGGGTTTCCCCACCCTGGTCAGAGTGGTACAAACTGGGGGGGGGTTTGCCTTCCTGTGCAGCAGGGGCACGGGCTCTCTGGCACATCTATTGAGAGCATTTCATACAAGCAGGGTGTTGGTGGTCGCGGCCCCGCTGCTTTGCTTTCCCCAGGCAGGGTGGGGAGTGATGCCTGGTGCTGTGTCAGGGGTGACCTCTGCAGCTTCCTGCCCTACGTCTCCAGGACTAGGTGTCTTCCGAATGCTCTGCTTTCACCCCAGAGAGGTGACGAGCTCCAGGCAAGGATTACTAGCTGAACGGCTCCAGCTGGTGTCATGCTGCAGGCCCCAGACAGGGGGGATCCTAATGCTTGCTGGAGGTCTAGACATCCATGCCCGTGAGTACCGATCACACGCAATCTCCGTACAGCGATGCTGAAAGCATCGTCTCTGTGGTGCGGAAGGGGCAAGGCCCTGGCCTTGCTGGGGTGGGATGCACCCGGCATGGACACTCTTCATAGACGTCTAGAGAAGTGAGGCTGGAGGTCACACCAGGTCTAACCAGGCAAAATCCTAGACAATGAGGGTGGAAGGGACCTCAGGAAGGCGCATCTAGTCCAACCCCCTGCTCCAAGCAGGACCAGCCCCAACAAGATCCAAGGCTTTCTCGACCTGGGTCTTAAAAACCTCCAAGGATGGAGATGCCACCACCTCTCTGGGTAACTTGTTCCAGTGCTTCATCACCCCAGTAGTGAGAAAGTTTGTCCTAATACCCAGCCTCAACTTTCCTTGCTGCAGCTTGAGCCCATTGCTCCTTGTCCTGTCATCTGCCCCCACTGAGACCAGCCCAGCTCCGTCCTCTTTCTAGCCCTCCAGCAGGGAGTTGAAGGCTGCTATCAAATCCCTCCTCAGTCTTCTCTCCTGCACACACTGTCCCTGCCCAAACCATCCCAGATGTACCCATTCTCCAGCCTCTTCCCCTTCCCTTGGGCCCATGTCAGCGGCTCAACCTGATCCTGCTTATACCACTCCAACCAGCTTGAAGGGGAAAGGGCAGGACAAGAAATCACCTGCAAACTGCCATGTCAGTGGTGAAATCCGTGAGCTGTGTTACGTGTCGTTTAAACCCACGTCCCCTTTTCCTGGTAAAGCCCACAACCCTGTGCTCTTCCGTGAGGGATGCAAGGGGGTATGGCCACCAGTGTGCAGATGCACAGCTCTGGACGAGGATGTGTGCATTTATGGTTGCACGCGTGCGGCCAGGTGCTGTGGTCACGTGTGTTGATGCAGACGGCGGGGCCCGTGGACAGCCAAACTAGAAGTTTTTAAATGCATTATTTTGAGGTCTCCCTTCTGCATGCCGGAGGCTTGCTAGGGGAGCGGGACTTTTCCCCAAGCAGGCTCAGCTCTCTCCTCTATCAGCTTAGCCACTGCTTTCTTATCTTCCTCTTTATACTCCCCATCGGCTGCCAGGCCCCTGACGTTGGCTTCCAGGCATCTACTGCGGTCTGATTCTGCATCCCTGGGTGCATCTACACATGCATTGACGCACTTTAGTTACTGCCACTAACTCTAGCACCTCAATTGTGAGGGCATTTATACACATACCTTTGTGTCCCGCAACGCGATGGAGATCCAGCGGGTCGGAGCAAACTTGATTAATCGAGTCTGTGCTGTGCCGTGTGCAGTTGTGTAAATGCTCATCAGCGTGCAGACAGTGGCAGCGGTGCGCTTTTGCACTAAAACACCTCCAATGTATTTTAGTTCAAAATTGCACCGCTATCATTTTCTCAGTGCCGACATGCATTTTGCTGCTTATACAACTGCATGTGCTGCAGGCTTTTAAAAGCGCCCTGTGGTGCAAGCATGTGTACAAATGCCCATAGGTGCTAGGAAAATGCACATTAGCATTGTCATGCGCATCAACTAAAGGGCATGTTTTTTTAGTGACGATTTAATGCACATTAAAATAGGCTAATGCACATTAAAGCGCATGTGTAGATGTGTCCCCTGTTGAAGGAAACCCAGTTTGGTGCATGGGATAAAGCCAGTCCGCGGCACCGTAACAGACCCTGTAGCGTGCTTCCTTGCCAGCCCCTGCAGCTGCAGCTAGAGGTGTCCCACAGCATAGTTCACTGGATTGTGAGCACGTGCCTGGATCGGATGCAGAGTGCACGGCACCGAGCTCCTCTAGTGCTTCATGTCACCGGTGAAATCCATGCGTGCTGGTGTCTCATTTGACCGGCTCTGCCAGGACGTGCTGGTGCTGTGGGAATGATTAGGAGCCCACAAAGGGAGCTGTGACAAGGAAATAGCCTAGATCATGCAGCCAAAACACAACATTTTCCTTTGCATTTGGATCCTTTCAGCATAAAAAAACAAAACAAACAAAAAACCAGAACAGAAAGGCTCATCCAAAATGATTCCCGTTAGCTTCTTTCTCTCTGCTCCGGCAGGTCAGGGCTGGTCGCTTGCTACGGTCTCCATTGGTCCGTCCTGTGCGTAAATGGGGTCAGGGTCAAAAATGCACGTGCATCTGCCAAGCAGGGTGAACACCCCCTTGCAATACTTGCCTGCTTCACATCCTTCATGACCAGGTTTGTGCAGCTTCTAATCCCTTCCTCTTTCTCCAGGGCTGCAAGAGGGGCATCATGGACCCTCGGGATGCTGAAGGAGGCGGCTTTCCTGCCCACGACACCTCCGGTGAGTAATGGGAGCTCCTAGCCAGCTGGGAGGGAAGCGGTGTGCGGCTCTGTTGCTGCCTCACTGATTCGGGGCTGTGCAGTCAGTTTGCTATCCTGCTCCAGGGTTTGAGACGGTGTCACCACCTTTTTCACCATCTCCATATCCTCCGTGCAAGCAAAAGTCCCTTCTGCCTTGCCAGGGATTTGCTTCGGCACTTCTCCGCATAAGTCTGGGCTGAGACGAATCCCCTAATCAACCAAGTAGCACAGGGGGAAGTTGCAGAGCATGTGAGGTTCAGCACGCTCAGCTTTAGGCACGAAGGAGTCGGAGAAGCAGCAGTCGTGGAGCAAATGAAGGGGAGGAGAAGGCCAGGAAAAAGCCAATTATACCAGCAGGCACAAGCATAAGAGGGGGCTGGTGTGAATGGAGAAATACTAAGCAGCTTCCTCCAATCAAGGCTCCCAGTAAGACCCCCCCCCCCCCCCCCCCCCCCCCCACAGCCACGAAAACAC
>NW_005843008.1:343369-347500 GCF_000455745.1 Alligator sinensis
CCCCCCCGGCCTCCCGAAATGTAGAAACAGATTTATTAGGGTAGGGACAAACGGTGCAGATTCATGCCCCCTCCAGCACTTGCTGCAAAAAAGAAGACGTGCTATCCCAGGAGGGAGGGCTGTGTTGATGAGGGCAGGAGCCAGGACTCCTGGGTTCACCTCCTGTGAGCTTGAGCCAGTCCCATTTTTTGCCTCAGTTTCCCCATCTCTAAAAAAAAATAAAATAAAAGATAGCATCAGAGATGGCTTATTGGGCCAGACCAGTAAACCCAGCATCCAGCAAAGGCAAGTGTGCTTCTTTAATGGTTCTGAGCTCTGCGGGGTGTTCGAGGAAAACTTTATAAGTTCCTGTGGCGTGCACGATGTGCAAGAATTTGGAGAAGCCGGGTGCGACGGGCAGGATCCTTTCACTTTTTCCCCTGCTCAGGGTGTCCTGGGCCCCACCCGGACATTGCAGTAAAGACTGAAAAGGAGGACGAGCCGCCGCTCACGGATCACCTGGACTTTCCCGAAAGAGCAGTTTCCCAGGGCAACCTGACAGGTGAGTGAGAGAACGAGCAACCCCAGCAGGGCCCCTTGATCAGCTTTATTGACTACACTCGTTAACGATCACATGCAAATACTTGGAGCTGCTGGAAAAATACAGGTGCGTTCTTCATCACCGAGGATCCTGGTTCTCTTTGATTAAAAAAAACCCCAAACCCCAATTTTCAGATATAAAAAAAATAACGCAAAATCCACGTTTTTCCATGATTAAAATGAAACACCGCTATATATGCATATATAGATTAGATTAAAAAGAAACACCAATAAATATGCATATATAGATTAGATTAAAATGAAACCACTATATATGCATATATAGATTAGTGGTGTTCCAACTTAATCATAAAAAATGTGGATTTGGGGTTATTTTTTTTTATATCCAAAAATTGGGGATTTTTTTTTTTTTTTTAAATCACAGAAAACCAGGATCCCTGTTCATCACTGACATGGAATCTGTCTTTTTTGAACATTGCAATGTTTGAGGCATATCGGCCTCTCTTTAAAATCAGTTTAAAAAACCCAAGCTTTTAGGGTCTTGTTGTTTTGTTTTTTTTCTTTAACAAAAAATACAAAACAGAAAACATTTTAGAAATCAGCATCATTTTTAAGGAATGCTTTAGACACATTTTTCACATAAAAAATTCACCTAGCTCTTTAAGCAGCCTGGAACGAAGCAGGGACAAGTTTTTTTCCTTCAAGTGTTTTTAAGCAGGTTTCCAACTTGAAAATGCTTCTGGAGACGGGGAGGAAATCAGCTTCTCTGCAGGACCTTTTCATGAAGCTCCCGCCCAGATTTCGACAGGGTTGCCTAAAGAGGTGCTAGGGGCCGGGGGTCCTCTGAGGGGAAAGCCCCATGAAGCAGAGGGATCTTAATAAAAGAAGTCCCTTCCTTTTCCTCTGCAGTCTCCAGCGTTGGTCTTTGTGCTCGTAGGTATTGATGGATGAAGAGAAGGAAGGCCCGTCTCTTTTTCCACCCCAGGAGACGCGCACGTTCCTTCCTTCCCCTAAACTTTTAGGCCCAGTCATGTCTCCTCTCCCTCACTGCTGGATGGGACAAGTAGGATACAGCTGTAGCTGCACTGTGCCGGCACTAGCAGATGACGCTGGCACAGATCGATAGACGAGGTCCCAGGTGCTCAGCCAGGTATTGGGGGCCTTCCTCAGGCAAAGGGAGATGCGATGGATGTCCCAGTAACCCCGTGTCCTTTTGCAGCTGGGATGTGTGCCACCTCCCAATGCTCATCGCACACGGGGACGGGGCTGACGGGGGCTTGGGCATTTCAAATGACCTTGTAGGACTTGACAGCTTCTATGGGGCAGGTCAGACCTCCATGCTCCCTTCCCCTATGGGCTATTAACACCAAAAGTCCAGGGAAAAGCAGCTGGTCTGTCTTGGAAAAGGGACGTCAAGCTGTAGACCAGTCCGTGTCGTTCCTGGTGTCCAGCAATGGCTGAGGCCTGGCTGGGGAGATCCCGATGCCTGTGAGGAGCCACGGAGAGCTTTCACAATGGTGGTTTGGTCTGTGGTTTGTAGGGCATCCTACCGCCAAGCCGGACCTGCCGATAAAGCCGGAAGGAGAAGAGCAGATGGAGACTGCGGGCCTGCCATTGGAGACTGCAGAGAGAGAAGCGCCTTGCAGTAACTCTGCAGGTGAGGGAATTGCCTGACCTTTCCTGGGACAGAGCGTTGCAAATCGGTGTGCATGCATTGCAGCTGCTTCTGGGGTAGACCGCAGCTGCTTTTCTGGAACAGCAATGCAGCCTGGCAGCTCCCAGGAAGGGAGGCTATAAAACCACCCCGGCAGTTTTGACTGCGCCCATCAGGAAAGATGATTTCTGAGCTGACACCCAGCAAAATCCTCATTTGCTCTGACCTTATGAAATTCACCTCTGCATGGCATTGAATCCCTGGGATGAAGGGGTACCTAGACCCCACAGTCCTTTACACGGGGATGGTGTCATCTGTTGGGGTGTATGCGCTCCCTTGTTTAACAAGTCTCCTTGAGTGGTGTCAGCCATGCGCTTTCCTTCCTTCCAACAGCTCATCCATGTGGGTTCCCTCCTCTCTCCTCAGGGATACAACAGTTCAGAAATGGTCACCGCACAAGGGGTGTGCCTTGCTTTGTGCCCTGGCCTACACCTGCACCGCACCACCCTTCACATGGCATTGGAGTCAGTGCAATATGAGACAGCTCTCATGGGTCAGACTCATCACAGGTGTGAATCCAGGGATTTTGGGGGTTTATGCCAGGGGTCACTGGTCCCTCCTGTTTACTTCTCTCAGGGCCTGGACTACATATTGAATATCTTTTGACCGGTAGCTCAAATAAGGAAGCTAACAACAACCATCTTGGGCATTTTGGCAAAACACGGGGAGGTTTTGAGCCTTATAAAATAGGATGCTAGCATAGTCCAGCAGGCTTGGCTGTGATGTGGGGAGCAAAGAGACCTTTTGGCTTGGAAACCATCTTTGTGCTCAAACTTTAGTCAACTCTGCTTTAGTCAACCCTGCCAAGTGGCATGAAAAAACAAAAAAGGCCACTACAAAATATTTTGTGGGGGTCCAACGTGCTGCTCTGTTTCCTTCTGATCTTTTAGGGGTGGGAGGGGATTCTTCTGCTTTTTGACATTTTTTGGGGAAAAAAAAAGAACATTGAGGTTTGCTTTTTGTCTGTACAAGTGACCGTGCGCGGGAAGTTTGTTTTCAGCTCAAATCTGCTCGGTTCACTTTTTTCCCCCTCCACGATTTCCTTGGGATTTGGAAGCCAAATGAGACGTTTCCTGGCTTGGGTCCCATACTAAATTTCAGTCTGTCTAAACACGTCACCTGGCCCCTGTGGCGGGCCAGTAGGGGGCGCTCCTGCGTTGAGCCGCCCACCTCCCTGCGCCGACCACCTTCCAGGCTCCGAGTGCCTCCCTGGGGTGCCTCCCGTCCGGCCGACCCCTTCCCTGGAGCACACCCGCTAGCCTGGGGGTCCCGCTGCCACCATCCAAGGCTCTGGACTCACTTCTGGCTCTGCGCACCTTGGAAAACACAGGCCTGATCGTCCAATGGGTGCTAGACCCAGTACAAGCACTTGGGGCACTTCCCCAAGTCAGGGGCTTATTAGGAAGCCTCCCTTAGTCCACCGACCTAAGGGGCCTCCTTGGCATAATTTAGACCCACCCCTCAATAAGTCTCCCACACCGGTCACAAAGGAGAACTTTATTGATTACAGGGGTAGGGCGGAAACAGGGTAAAAGGTAGAGCAATATCAAGAAATCTTACAGGAATATCAAAGGAATCCCATGGAGCAAACCAGGGTGGCTGAGGTAGCCGTTTCAACACGCATCTGAGTTACTGAAGCTAAATATCTGATCGGATCTCTAGTAGGTTACTCACTCGCATCATCCAGAGGTGGTTGCTGTTTCCTCTGGAGGCAGGGCACTCTTGCAGCATGCGGTGATGAGGAGAGAGCCAGGTTCAGATTCACCTGGATGACCGCATGGATAATGGCTCCTCTTCTTCCTGGCCCAGGCCTTTTTATCACCTGCCTGACCTCAGCAGCCCGGTCCAATCGAAGCTGCCAATACTGGCTACAAACC
>NW_005843008.1:353479-355528 GCF_000455745.1 Alligator sinensis
CGCAGGGCCGGGTCTTCCCCCCCCTGCCCAGGTGACCAGAGCATCGCCTCCCAGGCGCCAGGCTTTTGTCTGCAGACAAGGAGCGAGATCCCCGCTGTGAGGGATTCAACAGCAGCCTCTCAGGCTGGCTGAGACAGATCTCTGGAGAGGGGCACCGACGGGGGCATTTCTGCCACAGCCCCAATCCCCTTGGGATCAGGGATGCTCAGCTTTTAAACACAGCGATGCCCTGTCAGAGCCCCTGCGAGTAGGACGGTGCTGTTATTTCGTTCTGACAGATGGGACCAAAGCAGTGGTGGAGATTGTCAAGGGCACAAATGGCAATTAGTTGCTTCTTTCCTGGGGAAAGTCAGGGGCAGTTGAAGCTGGTGCCCAAGCTACAGTGCTGATAATGCCAGAGCCAGATTAGGATCGGTCACAGCCTCGCACAGAGTGACCGGTCCTGACAGTAGCTCCGTGACCTTCCTTGTGGGTGGTAGGTGAGAAGTGGGCCTGATTTTCCATTGCTTTGCATTGGCACGTAGACCTGGCTGTGGTGTGTGCAAAAGGGGAATCAGACCCATGCAGCTCTCTAGGTTGGAAGGAGAGTATGGCACCTACCAAAAGCAACGACGATTTACTCTGCTCGAAAGGTGAACAGAGCTGCATGGGGCTTTTCAGTCTAGTAGCTCACTGATTTGCAGCCTCTAACAGAGTTTCTGGCTTCTCTGTCCAGGTACCTGGGCTGGGAAAGCCATTAAGGAAGAAGGGTCTGGAGAGGAAAGTCCTGAGGACCCAGAGACAACCCCAGCACCTTACAAGAGCCTTCTTCTGGCTCCCAAAAGATGCTGCCAGAGCCAGCCTGGGAACGAGAGCCCCCAGGCCTTTGGGAAGTGTTGTGCCCGGGCACCTCAGAGCTGTGTGGGGGAGCCGGTGTTGTCCTGCCTGGACTGCGGGCAGCAGTTTGGTGACACGGAGGCCCTGAGCGAACATGAGCGGGGCCACGCGGCCGAGCGCACCTTCATCTGTACAGACTGCGGGAAGAGCTTTGGGCAGCACGCCACCTTGGTGGAGCATCAACGCGGGCACACGGCCGAGAGCCTCTTCCTCTGCCCCGGCTGCGGCAAGAGCTTCACCCACAAAGCGGCGCTCACGGTGCACCAGCGCACCCACACCCAACCGCGTGCTGCTGCTGCACCACCTGCCTGCGCAGCAGCCCCTCCGGTCATGGAGGGGGGCGCTGCCGTGGCCCCGAAGCCCACCAAGCCCTTCCCATGCCTGGACTGCGGGGATGGCTTCCGGTCGCATGCGGCGCTGCTGAGCCACCAGCGCGTGCACGCCGAGGAGCGCCCCTACAAGTGCGTGCAGTGCGGGAAGAGCTTCTGCTTCCATGCAGAGCTGGCCTCGCACCGGCTCTGCCACCCACCAGAGCGCTGGTTCCCCTGCGGCGCTTGCGGCCGACGCTTCCGCTCCCAAACTGACCTCATCCTGCACGAGCGCACCCACCCCGAGTCCACCTGGTGCCTGTGCGCCGAGTGCGGGAAGCTCTTCGCCAGCCCTACCGAGTTAGCCCGGCACCAGGCCGGCCACGCCGAGAAGCCGCACGCCTGCCCGGACTGCGGTAAGGCCTTCGGCTACCTGGCTGACCTCCTGCTGCACCAGCGCTCGCATGCGGAGAAGCCCCACGGCTGCCCCCAATGCCACAAGGGCTTCGGCTCCCGTACCGACCTCCTCCTCCACCAGCGGCTCCACGGCGAGGGCCAGAGCTTCACCTGCACCCAGTGTGCCAAAGCCTTTGGCTCCCGCACGGACCTCATCATGCACCAGCGCAGCCACCGCGACCGCCAGTCATTCTCCTGCCCGGACTGCGGCCGCGTCTACACCAACCGCTCCTACCTGGTGGCCCACCAGCGCCTGCACACCGGGGAGAAGCCATACCAGTGCGCCCAGTGCGGGCGCAGCTTCAGCCACAAGTACCACCTGGGCAAGCACCAGCGGACACACGCTGGGGGCATCCCGCCTGTGTACTGAGCCCCGGTGCCTTCCCAAATCGATGACTCCAGCCACAAG
>NW_005843008.1:355559-355874 GCF_000455745.1 Alligator sinensis
GAATGCGTGCTGCCGCATTGGCAGGCACCGGACAGGTTGGAAACAAGGTAAAGCTATCTCCGTTGGCATTGGCAGATTCAACTCTATGTAACTTGGTTCACACGTGCTCACGGTGGCACTGGTGAGTGTGCACGGAGAAGGAAGGGAGGGTGTCCGGGGCTGTTCCCGAGTCCATGTTGAAACACCCACGGGAGGACCTCGCTGTTCTGTTCACGTAGGAAATGGGAACGCCTGCCTCAGAGTAGCTTGGCGGAGACAACCGGGCATGCCAGGCCACTGGGGGGTGGGGGTTGAGCCCCTTCTTGTGGGCATCTT
>NW_005843008.1:355884-357119 GCF_000455745.1 Alligator sinensis
GAGCCTGCTAAAGAGAAGGGGTCGTATTTTCAGGCTGGTGCAAAGTGGCAGAGCTTCCTGAAACTCAAGAGCTAAAAGGGCTGGGTGCAGGTGAGTGCTTGGCCCAAAGTGTGAAGGGTTAAGGGATGTGCTGTAGTTTGCAGGGAGACAAACACGACAGGCGTTTAATACAGGTAGGAGTAACCGCATGCTGGCACTGTCCCTTTAAAGCAGCGGTATTGCATTATGCAAGTCCTGTTTTCAGTCCTTCTCTGTCTGCACTAGTGAACGTGCACAGATGAGACCGGGCAGCGTGTCACACTACAAAGGCTTGGTTCTGGGAATGGAGGAAAGGGGACCAGGCTCAGCAAATGTGCATTTATTGAATCCAGCCCTGCTGCGGGGCGTCCTCTCAAAACACAACCCTCTAAAGCAGACCCTGCCCACTGGACCCATTGCATGAGATGAAGGAGATGCAGAGATTTGGAGAGGAGCAGTTCTAGCATGCAGTCCTTGACCTCCCAGGTCAACAGGGAGTATTGCATGCTCAATTTCCCTCCGCTGGCCAGTCCCTCGGCAACAAAGGGGGGCTGAACTCTGTGCTGTGCCCCGTGGGGTTGCATGCTTCCAAAGCTGCACGTTCACCAGCCTCACTAGTGAAATACAGCGTATTTCCACTCTGCTCAGTCTGTCATAACTGAACAAGTATAGGCAGGATGGGGAGGAACAACAGAGATCCATGTGTCAGGGTGTTTTTCATAGAATCAAACAAAATGAGGGCTGGAAGGGAGCTCAGGAGGTCACATCTAGTCCACCCCCCTGCTCAAAGCAGGACTAGCCCCAACTACATCATCCCAGCCAGGGCTTTGTGTAGCCGGGTATAAACGCCTCCAAGGATGGAGACTCCACCACCTCTTTGGGGAGCCTGTTTCAGTGCTTCACCACCCTCCTCATGAGAGAGTTTTTCCTAATATCCAACCTCAACTTCCCTTGCTGCAACTGGAGCCCATTGCTCCTTGTCCCATCATCTGCCCCCACTGAGAACAGCCCAGCTCCATCCTCTTTGCAACCCCCATGCAGGGAGGTGAAGGCTACTATCAAATCCCCTCTCAGTCTTCTCTTCTGCAGACTCAATCAGCCCAGTTCACTCAGCCTCTCCTCCTAAATCATGTTCCCCATCCCTAAGCCTCCATCGGAGGCATTGGGCATTGCCTGCAGCCAAGGTTGGGGATTTTGATTGGGATGTGCCAATGCTC
>NW_005843008.1:357129-369381 GCF_000455745.1 Alligator sinensis
TCCGCTCAAAGCTAGACCGATGCCACATGTGGGATCAGAAAGAAATTTCCCTCCTGGTCAGATTGGTGTGGACTGGTGGGATTTTGCCTTCCTCTGTAGTCTGCCTGGAATCTCTTG
Source organism: Alligator sinensis (assembly GCF_000455745.1). Lineage (NCBI taxonomy): Eukaryota > Metazoa > Chordata > Crocodylia > Alligatoridae > Alligator > Alligator sinensis. Next base: position 357,247 of record NW_005843008.1, read on the forward strand.
AATGTGTATTAACAATCTTTTATAGCAGCAGGACGTTGGCTGCTGTGGTCCTCCTCCCCGCTTTTCCTGTGGCAGGTTTGGGCCCGATGTCTTGTGTTGTGCCAGGGTCGATGGTAGTCTTACAAAGAATTTAGAGTATGGTTTGTTTGGATGGTTTGCACAGGGCTGATCCTGCCTCAGGCAGGAGGTTGGGCTAGATGTGACCTCTGCAGCTCCCTTCCAGCTCACCTTCTCTATGATTTTTATGGTGGATGGGATAGATGAGACAGGAGGAGCCTGAGGGTTGGACTAGGTGCCTGCCTGAGGGCCCTGCCAGCCCGACACCTTGATCTCTGGAAGGTGACAAGAGCATGTTGTCATAGAAATGATGCCATGTAGAGATGACCCAGGATAGCACCTACCTGCAACAATAGGGACACAGCCCTTGTTTCAGGTCCGTTGTGTGGCCATGGCCTGTTTCTTAGGACGAGGTGAGAGGTAAAATAGGGATGGCCAACTTGTGGCATGGGCAAGCCAGCGTGTGTGGCACGTGGCGGATGGAGGTCGTGGCAGACAGGAAATAGAGCAGAAAGCAGAGCAGCAGATTGATCCCCTTCCCCTGTCCAATCGGCTGCTCTGCTTTCTCTCCCTTTCCCTGGGCTCCCTGCTCAAAGTGCCACTCGGGGAGGATATGGGGCTAATTTGTAGCATACCTGCCAAAAGGATTGGCCTTCATTGAGCAAGACTATCACATTAGACTAGGGCCGGAGACTTGCTGAAGGCCGCGGAGAGCTCTCCTCCACTGAACGTGGTCATTGCTTTCCTCTGTGAGCCTCCTTCCACCAACTTCACCACAGCATTCACCCTCCAAGCAGGGGTTGAGGAGGAGAAGGGCTTTGCTAATATATAGTCACAACACAGAGCAGCAAGCAGATAGCTGCCCCCATCTTTGATTTTCATTCTTTGCCACCGGCGTCTCCTTTCTGCGCTTGACACACACTTTTGGATTCTCTGTGCCTCCCAAAAGACGTGGCCCAAATACTTTGTGTTGCTTTTCCAAGCATATTTCCTGTCGCAGCCGCTGTCTTGTTGCCTTAGCGTGCAAAACAGATCAACGTGCTCGTGTTTCGGGATGGCAGAGAGTCCGCTGAGAGACTCCAGAGAGATGAGATGCATATTTGATTTGCAACCATTTTTTTTTTTTTAAATTACATCTAAATGATTGCATAGTTTAAAACTGTCCGTGAAAGTTCAGTCTTAAATATGTATCAGTAAAAGTCACCTGCGGGCATGACTGCGTGGGACCTTCTCCCCCGCACAGCCCTGCCAAAACCCGTGCTTCGGGGGCTGTTGAGGGAATTCCCTTGAAAGCAACCCCTGCACACACCAGGTCGGGGGAGTTGCATGCCAGTCTTGTCCCAGTTCATGCCCTTGACTGGGTCAACATCTCTTGGTCCACCCTATAGGTCAGGAAAGTGGAAGGACCATGGAGCTCAAGACATGCCCCTGTACTTCTCTGAAATAAAGCAAGCATTGCTGGTCCAGCTTTTGGCCCTGCTTAAGTCTGCTGGGTGACCATGGATCAGCCATTTCACCCTCCATGCCTCATTTTCCAACTGTGGAAAATGGAGCAGGATGGTGCACTCTTCCCTCTGCAACCTGCTCCGAGAGCTAAGCCTTTTCAATTACTGGCAGTGCAGAAGGCAGTGAATGAGGATGGTTGTGATGCCTTGTGAATACACCAGGTTTGGGGGGACCGAGCTGAAGCTAGCACAGGCAGGGGCTTCTAGAGGCTGACGGGGCCGCAATCGGCACCATAGAGGCAACAAGAAGAGAAGCCAGAGTGTGCTCTGTGGGAGCCATAGAGAGGCAGGGAGAGAAGGGCAGCAGCAAGGGCCTGGGTGATCCACGATGGGACCTCCACCTTCAACTAACGTCTCTTAGTGCCACTGCAATGCTGATATAGCTAGCACAATGTCCCAACAGTAGCGACCCAAATATAACTGACATCATGGGGAGGGAGATGTTGGAAAAATAGGACACTTTGTCAAAATAAACAGACAGATATTCGTGCTGCATCCCTTTAGTAGTGAGTGGTGCATGCATCCCATCTGCAAGCCGCTGCACCAAGCTTTGACCCAGAAAGCATTTTTCATCTAAAAAGCCTTCTCGGGGGAGTGAGAAAACATAGCAGTGCGTGCCAAACCCTCGAGAAAACACACTGGGTAAGACTGGGCAAACCCACTGCAAAATCCGTGCAACAGCAGGGAGATATTACCCCAGCAGTGAATTGCCCCCCTAAAAAGCAATAACCTGGGCATGGTTATGTGTGTCTACATGTCCGTCTGCCTGTGCGCTGCTCTTTGGTAAAAAGTCAGCAACATTCATAATACGTCCCCAGGCAGCTCTGTAATTACCAGGCTGCTCAGCTGCACTAATATCCTCTGTGGGACTTGCTTTCAGAGCTGAAAAATAACCATGCAGCTCTCAATTGATAGGCACAGACAGACAGAGATTTAAAAAAAAAAACACACCTCCCTAAAGCTGTATGGTTCTTCTGGACTACCTTTTTCATGCAAACTATCAGTGTCCTGAGTGCAATGATAAGGTCTATAAATCATTTTGGCCTTAAAGATTTCTTTTCATCAGTGTGATCTCTATGGAAAAAAAGGTCTTTGAGGCTTGTCAGTCATCTCCTCTGCCCTATTTCCCTGAGAAATTGTCAACCCTGGCAGCCCCTGTTTGAGAGAGAAGCTGGCAGAAGTAGGAGGAGATGAAGGTGTAAAAATCCTTCCACTCACAGTAAAGTCATGGGCCATTTGAATATGAAGTCACTTCTATTGCAGTGTCAATACCTGTATTTGATAGTCTGACCTTGGGCATCTTAATTGGAAAATATCAGCATACAGTTGATTATTTTTGTCAAGATATATACAACGTATTTACAGATGAGATCGGCATAACATTACATTTGAATAAACGTGGACATATTAAATGAAATACGTAGTCATTCTAGTAGCGTCTTTCTTTTCCTGACTGTCCTTATTTGCATTTCTCAGCTTTGCATCACTCTCCTAGGAGGCTGGCAGGGGTCATTGCCCCCATTTTACAGAGGGGGAAAAGCAGGCACAAAGTATTTACATGATTTCCCCAGAGTCGCGTGTTATATGACATGTCCTGTGCACTTGGCCTCAGTGTTTCAGATCCTGGGACCAGTCAGCAAAGATTTTATACCTCACTTGACCCCAGCTCCCTCCCCCTTTGTGTAGGGCGAGTATGAAGGGAAAATCCAGACACAAACACTTTGGTAGCATGTCTGCAAGACATACTCCTGCCCATCCATCTGTCAAAAGCTGCGATAGCTACAGATATCTTCTCATTTCCCCCTGTCTATATAAAGTCTTTTGGCAAGGGGACTCCTTGTTCATCAGCATCCAGCTCAGTTGGGGTCTGGTTTACGATGGGTCCTTCCTAGTCGCTACAACCAAAAAAATAATCACACTCTTCATTTTTATATAGCATCCGTCGGCATAGTACCTGAGCATATATATAAATGCAAAGTGTTGTTCTCAGGCCTAGGAGCACTTGCTATCCACCTGCATTGTTCAGTGCGATCAATACCCATTGGCTTGCAGGTTTTGGTGCAGAGAAAAGCAATGCCAACCCCAAGCTTTGCCTGCACTAAGGGAAAAAATTAATAAATAAAAGAGGACCTTTGCTTACCACGGGGACAGACACTACACTGATAAGCAGCATAGCCCAGCCTCCAACCTTGCCGATGCAGGTCACTCACGGTAATACCTGCACTCATACTGTGGAGACAGGCTTCCACAGAAAACCTGGAGACCGTGAAAGTGCAGCTGAATTGCAGGACACCCCCTATTCCCCCTGGGCAGCTGGGTGCAAGGCTCTGCTCTGGGGCCCCCACCCCTGGGCCAGGAGTAGTGGGATTGGGGATCCTGGCACCACATGTGCAGTCAGGGGCAGGTGCACACACACAGACACACGCAAGCACATGCACACACAGAGGCACCCCCCCATCCTCCCCCAGGTTGTGGGAGCAGAACAATGGGTGCTCCAGATTCTCCCTGCATGGGAGAGACAATCCAGATTATTGGGGTCGGGGGGAAGGAATAGCAAGTTTTGCAATTGAAAATTTTTCACCTTTTTGCAATCCTGGCCCACTCCTGTCTCCAGGGCAGAGGCATCCTGCCTTGGATCAGCTGGGCAGTGGCAAGGGGTACAGTGGTGAGCCCTGGAGCAGGGGGAGCTGAGGGCGTGCTACTGAGAGGCTGCCTTGGTCCCGATATGCAAAGGTTCATTTTGCTTCTCCCTGTCAGAGATCCTAGATCACAGAGCAGCAGAGGCCCTTATTCTGCGCAGAAGTTTCTAATCCCCTTTTGAGTCCCTGGAGCACTTGGTTTCGGCAGTAATAGCCACAGGCCGCGGACTCTGCAGGTTGGTTGTGTGTTGTGCAACGGCCGATTTCTGTTTATCCAGCTTTGATGCAACTGTCTGTTCGTGTCAATGAATGTGCTAAGAAAGGGGAAGGAGCAGAGCCTGATTTTGCATCTTTCTGCTGTTCGCTATGTTTTATACTCAGACCATGCTATGTATGCTCCATCATTACACAGAGACAAAGCAAAGGCACTGCCCCATGGCAATAGGCACCGTGCAGACATACATGAAGAAAGTCCCTATCCCAGGAGCTTCTGTAGTTGAACCAGGGTACAAGAAAGGGGGGAAGGAAAGCAACACTGTCTTCTCTTACTTGGGCTTTCTTGGAACAAACTGCTGCAGCCTTTTTGGTCTCTCTGCCCATGGAGCTGCCCCTAAAGCTTGATGCATTTTCATTCCCTTGCCCCTGCCTCCCGGGATTTCTTTTGCATCCTTTTTGAAACAGGACTGCTGGAACCGAGGAGAGAGAGACATACTCCTGCTCTTCCAACAGCATCAGGCGATTTCAATGTTTCCCTCCACGCCCTAGCCTTTCACACGACTCCTTTGACCACATCTGTAAACGGACCAGAGGTTTGCATCCAGCTCTTTACATGCTGCCTCGCCAGTAACTTTCCTGAATGTCTCTAACACTGCAATCGAATGAATGTGGAGGAAAGAATAATCTGAATTAAATGCACGTCACTGCTTTCTGCATTCGCTAAAGTCCATCTGCTATTGTGCCACTGATGCATTCAGATGCATTAAGTCAGTGTGGAAATTTCTTAACCTTATTCAGGCCAGACCAGGGGTGGCTAACCAGTGGTGTACATGCCACAAGTGGCATAGGCAAGGCTCTGCCTGTGCCACGCAGCAGACCGGAGGAGCAGAGGCAGACAGGACAGGGAGCAGAAGGCAGAGCAGAAGATTGGGGAGAGGGAACAGGGGAGGGAGTAGAAAACAGAGCAGCTGATTGGACTGGAGAAGGGGATGAGAGTGACATTTGGGAAGGTGCAAGGCCTAGTTTGTACTATGCCTGCCAAAAGGGTTGGTCCCCACTGGCCAAGACCTATTTTAATAATTTGCGTCGTCTTCAGATTTTGTCACCACGCTGCCAGACTTCTGCACGTGTTTTAGGTGATCCCATCTTCCACTGACGGTGTTCTCCTATTCAGAGTGCTAGGGAGGGCATAGTTTATGTTTTAGCAGTTTCCCAATCCCCAGCTGCCTGCCGAAACCATGGAGAAGGGACAGGAGTTCATACCTGGACAAATCCGTAGTCCCCACCCCACTTTTTGGGGGCAGACTAGGTGAATATTATTATTAAGGGATAACACAAGGGAACAAGTTTTTAAGGAAGCATAAGGAGGAAAGCTGCACATGGATAACCCTGCAGCATGTATTCCCCCCACTTAGCACAGTTTTATCCCATCACCATCGCAACATGCTTTGGACTTGTTACTCCTTTTGAAATGTAAGGGTTTGAGTTTATTTGGGTGGTATGGTAACTGCTCTTTTTGGAGGAAAAACAAGTGCAAAAGGCTGCAGTTATATTGCATAGAGAAGCACATAGGAAATGGGTGGGCTATTGAGAAGGCCAGACTGTTTTTATTCACTATGTGAATAACTAGTGCACACTTCTGCAGAGAGTGAGTGGACAACAGACATGCCCAGGGGGACAGTACATGTGCTAGCAAATCCATCCCTGTGCGAGGAATGTGATATCTAACCCGGCACCATGGAGTTGGGCTCAAATATGGCCTTTTCGATGCATCTTCCATCCGTTTCCTTTGGAAGCTATTTTGGAGCCTAACAAACCTCATTGTCAGGAAGTCACAATCCCATCCACCTCCTCATCCCTTTTAAAGTCAGCGGGAGTTTTCTCATTCTCCCAAATGGATCAGGACTGGGTCTTTTCATGAGTCTATTTCATCAGCTCACTTTAATTCCTTTATCTCCAGTTACAATCCCTAGGATGAAACGGTACAAAATATCACCCGTCCCAAATCCCAGCCCTCCAGTTGGATGTTTTAGACCTGAGAAACCATCAGTTAATCTTCCTCCCTGCTGAGACGAGAAGCTGAAGACCCGAAATCTAGAGGTTACCGAGTGCTATGGGGGCAGAGTCATTTGGCGCCGACAACTAGCACTTCATGGAGAAAACTGAGGCTAGAAGAGGTGTCCCAACAGTCCCGTGCATGCAGACAAGCCGTATCCAGTAGTGGAGTTACCCTAGGGCAATCCTAGCATGAGGGGCATATTGACATCCAAAGTTTCCATCCCAAGAGGTGGCAAAATAAGTCCTACTGAAGTCTCAGTATATTTCTGCCCACCCAGAGGCAGGATAGGCCCACAGTCAGGAGAGCTGGTTCCAGTAGCCCTACCCAACTTCTCCTGAACCGGTTATTAAAGGACGTTCAGACCACCACAACTCTGAACACAGCACCCGAACCATATAAAACCCTTTGCCTTACAAATACCAGAGGCTCCTTTGGACACAAACAGAAGGAGCATCACTGACTGGCTGGGACATCATCCCATTAGCTGATCCCCTTTTTGCCTTGCAGCATATGGCTCACCCCTACCCGAATCTCTCTGGTTTTGACCCCATACACGATGGGGTTCAACATGGGAGGGAACAGGAGGTAGAAGTTGGCCAAGAGAATGTGAACGTGCGGAGCCACGTTGTGACCAAACCTGTGTGTCAGGATGGAAAACAGAGCTGGGGTGTAGGAAACCAGGATGACCCCCACATGGGCAGCACAGGTGCTGAAAGCTTTGTAGCGGGCATCCTTGGATGGTAGAGCCAAGACAGCCCGGGCGATCATGCAGTAGGACAGGGTGATGAACAGCAGGTCAACACCCACCACTAGCAGAGCTACCACCAACCCATACACAATATTGATGAGGATGTCGGCACAGGCCAACTTCACCACCGCCATGTGCTCACAGTAGGTGTGAATGATGACGTTGGTCCGGCAATAGGGCAGCCGGGAAACCAGCAGAGCTATAGGGGCAATAAACACCGTGCCTCTGAGGATCACCGCCACCCCAATCTTGGCCATTACAGTGTTGGTTAGGATGGATTCATACCTCAAGGGGTTGCAAATGGCTACGTAGCGATCGAAGGCCATGCCTAACAGCACGGTTGACTCCATGATAGAGAAGACATGGATGAAGAACATCTGGACCAGGCAGGCGTTGAAGGTAATCCTGCCAGCTCTGAACCAGAATATGCACAGCATTTTGGGCGCTGTGGAGGTGGACAGCACCAGGTCAATGACAGCCAGCATGCAAAGGAAAAGGTACATGGGCTTGTGGAGGCTTTGCTCCATCTTGATAGTAATGAGGATGGTGCAGTTCCCCAGCACAGTCACGATGTACATTGAGGACAGAGGGATGGAGATCCAGTAATATGCAGCTTCCAAGCCTGGGATACCCAGCAAGCTGAATGAAGAAGGGCTGACATGACTGCTGTTAAATGCTGCCATCATTTATTGCAGATGCGACTTCAGGAAAACACTTTGCTGGCTAGGAGTAAAGGCAGACAGACCGATCAGACTATTGAGGTCTATAAGGGAAGTTTGGGCTCTTCTAGACCTTGGAGGGCAGGATCAAGCAGCAGCATTAGGAGATGAAACACAAGGTCAGAGAAACCTGGCCTCTGACAGCAAAATCATCCCTGTTCTCTGACTATTCTACACCTTTTATTACTTTAAATTTGGGCCAAATAAAATCCTGACTTAAATTTTCACTGTACATTGTGTAGTGGAAGTTAGGACTAGATAATCCTTTTTTGTATGCGTTCTGGCATATTTCTCTGAGTCTGAATTTCTGAGGACACATTTATATTTGGTAGTTTGGAAAAGGGAGAGCTACAGATTTGAAAATAAGCAGGTGCCATGGTCTGATCAAGCAGGTCAGGCAAAAAATGTCTAGCTGCATTACAGAAGAATTAGAAAAGAAGTGCACTTTTGTGTCTTACTTTCAGTGTCTAAAAGCACCATGCTCTTTAGGTGACATAGAAAAATTCAGAAAGAAACGGCTGATCATCAACCATCCCATGGGAAAAGGATACCTTCCCATTCCCTGCCCTGTTTGAAACTCAGGTTTAGACTCTTAAAAATGACTTCATCATCATCCAATTTCTTTACAGCTTCCTAGAACAGAACCAGCACCAAATCGAGCTCCAGACCCAGAGTCCTACTTTGGGTTTGTTTTAATGAAACAGTTTCTTGTTTATTATAGGAATGCATATTGAACCCCGATGTCAGGTCTTCCTGCCTCATTCTCTCATTTCTTTTCCCCTTCCTCCTCATTGTATCCACACTGAGCTGTCTCTTCCCTTCCGTTTGTCTCCTTAAGTCCCTCTTCTTCAGGTGCCCTTGCTCACTGTCTGGTCTGCTCGTCAGGATATGGACCCCCCAAGTCTCCCTGCCCTCTGTAATGACTTCTACATCCTCCTGTACAGCAGCAAAGTCCACGACTACTGTGTATTTTCAGAGCTTAGAAACAGAGGAGGGCTGAAAAGTTGCTAAGAGGAACGACAAGCTTCCCCAACCAGCGACCCACTGTTTTCCTGACATCACGGGAACCAACTGAAAAATCCCATCTGCCAGCAAAACCTCATCCCCCAAACCTGATGGAAGAAGGGTGGGGGCGGACTCATCCCGATCCGGCACAGCAGAGCAAGAGGGAACCCAGCCGTAAGCATGTCTCGGTAGCAATAACCCTCTGGCTTGTGAGATGTCCTCCTAGCAAGAGGAAAATGATGGGGCATTTATAGGGCATCTGGAAACACCCCTACAGACAAGGCCCCCTCTGGGAACTCTCCTATCCCCTGCCATGGGCTTTATTTCAATACTGGAAAAATTAACCCTGGTGTTTCCTCATGGCCCAGCTCCTTTTAACTCGCATCAGATGCAATTTCAGGGAGATCCACCAACTGCGCCATAAACCATCCCTGCACCCTGAGTTTGGTCTGCAAGTGACTCTGGCCTGGGACTAACAGGGGATGGATGGCATCATGTGGACAGCTGGATGGAGGGGACAGGAGGGGGCTTTTTGGCCCCAGCCTCACTGCCCCTCTCAAAGCCTAAAGGCTTTCCCCATTGATGGGAGAGGGCATCACTTTAGAGCAGGGGTTCTCAAACTGGCGGTCTTGACCCCCTTGAGGGTCACGAGCAACTTAAAAAGGGGGTTGCAAACCCACGTGCTGTGCATCCTCAGCACTTCTGCTTTCACTGCTGTGCATTGCACGGGCGTGTGGTGGACTGCCCTGCTCATTGATCAGCTGCCGGGGTGGGGGGGTCAGAGTGTTGCAAAGTTTGAGAACCCCTGATTTAGAGAGAGGTGGGGCTTTAGGCTACTTGTGTGAGCAACAAATAAGGGCCTGGACACTGACACCCCTTCCTCTCCAACCCACCATCCTCACATGTCCTAGGAGCCATTGCCCTCTTGTCTGGCACAATTGGTTCTTCACCCTCAAATGCTCCTAAACCAGGATGCCTCAAATACAACAAGGACAACAGTAAAGTCCTGTACTTGGGACAGGATAATTGCATGCACACGTACAGATTGGGGAATGAATGCCTAGGTTACAGGATGCAGGCCTTGCTGGAGCATTGATCAATATATACCGCTCATAAAAACCTGACCATATATATGACCAGCAAACCTGACCGAGGCATGAACTCCTCACATAAACATCTGAGGCCAGATGTGCACTTGCACCAAGAAATGGGAGGGGAAGATGATGGTACAAAGTAGGATAGTCCAGTACCAGGATGATGAGGCTGGAATGGAAACACCCAGGTCAGGATAAGAAGCAAGCCCCTAGTACAGGACATGTCAAGACATTCAAGATGCCGGTAGATGAAATTTGTTTTGATCATTGTATAAAAGGAGAGCTGGAAAGCAGGGAAACTTTTGTAGTGGCCTGGGAGAGCCTGAATGGTGTTGTGCCAGTGAACTTGTCACAGGTACAAATGGCTTAGCTCCAAGTCTGATGTACTTGTTAGGCCAAAAGGTGCTAGGGCTGTGCTTATAGGCAGTAAACCTGGCTGAATCTTTGCCACCAAACTGAGCTGGTGGTCATACTTTAAGACAAGATTAGTGTTGAAATCTCCTGGCTGTGACTTTTCAACACTGCAGCTCAAGAGATGTCAACACTAACAACACATCAGTAGCACCCAACAAGAGCAACAGCAATGACAACATTGATAACACCTAATGACACAGAACTGCAGAGAAGGACCTGGGGGCTACAGGGCATTGTGAGCTGAATGAGCCAACAGTGAACTTTTTTTTTTGGTGAAAAAAGTCAATAGCATCCTGGGGTGCATCAACAGAAGGGTTATTTGCAAATCAAGGGAAGTGGTTCTTCTGCTCTACTCAGGAGGCCTCCCCTGAAGTCTTGCATCCAAGTTCAGGTCCCACGTGAAAAGACAAACCTCTCACTCCCCTCGTCTTGTATCGGGTTTCCCTCTCTCTCTCTGCCAAGTGTTTGTCAACTTGGTTGCTTAGGCAACCACCTGGTCACCTAGGGAACTGGGCTGCATAATTTCCTGTGTCCAGGTTCCTTTGTTCTAAACTTCCTACCACTGACCTGGGGGGTGTGGTCTTAAGGCACCGGTCACTCCTCAAGGTGAATGCTGATGTTTTTGGAACTGGCTGGTCAGCATCAGTGGTGCTCAGAAAATACCCAATTTTGGTTGGGACCAGGTGATGAGGTCAAGAAGGTTATTTAAAGGGTCCCTCCATCTGGGAAGGGTCAGACATCTTTGAAAACACAGAAGCAAGCTGAGGCCTCCAGAGCAAACTCAGTCAGTCTCTGGTTGAATGTGCAAGTAACCTACCTGAAACTTAGCCAGTAATTTAGGATTAAGTGTTCTAGATGCATATCAAAAGGGCCAAATGAGCCTATGCTGATTTGCTCAAGGCAGTTTCCTTTCTATATTCCTTTTGTTTTGTATTCTTTCCCCATGATCTCCCTCTTTGATCTATAAAGCTAAGTGATATAGCATGCCTCACTGTGTATGCTTAAGAGGTCGAGATTAGCCTCATACCTCCCTTTGCTTAGAGAATAAAAGGGAGGCTACTTTTAATGCTTCAGGCTATAAGAAGCACCTAAACTACCTAGACATCTGCTGGGAGATGCAGACAGCAAAGTCCCACTGTTCACGCAGCTTCCTATCCTGTGTACAGGACCTCCACCTGATGCAGGAGGTACATGGTCCCACTAGGGGGAATGCCTTACTGGACCTGGTATTGGCAACGGGGGATGATATGGTAGGGGACCTACAGATCGGTGGTCATCTGGGAGACAGTGATCACCAAATAACAGAAATCTTCAAAAGAGATCTAGTGGGTAAGGTAACTAGTAGGGTGAAAGTGCTAGACTTTAGGAAAGCTGATTTCAATGAACACAGGCGATTAGTCAAGGACGCACTGCAGAGTAGGAGTTTTGAAGAGATGGGAGCCCAGGAAGGGTGGCTGTGCCTTAAGGAAATGATCCTTCGGGCACAGAGGAAGATGATCCCGATGCGAGGAAAAAGAGGGAAAGGGGCCAGGAGGCTTCCTTGGCTGACCAGACAAATCCAGGGCAGCCTACGGGCCAAAAGGGGGGCACATAAAAAGTGGAAACAGGGAGAGATCACCAAAGAGGAGTATACCTCCTCTGCTCGTGCTTGTAGGGAGGCAGTTAGACGGGCCAAAGCT
>NW_005843008.1:370971-381872 GCF_000455745.1 Alligator sinensis
CTTTCCTGCCTATGCAGGGGGTCGGACTCGATGATCTATTGAGGTTCCTTCCGACCCTAACATCTATGAATCTATGAAATATATCCTGCTGGGGCTAAGTACCTCCTAGGTGTGCAGGGTCTGTACCCTACCAAAGACCAGGGACCAGAACCCTACCGAAGACCAGGGACCGGGTGGTAGCAGTGGTTACCCTAGTCTTGTGGGTGTGCTTCAGGTAGGGGGTTGGCCAGATGTAGTTGCCCTTGGGGAGGCACCCAAAGTGGGGTTTTTGGTCAGGCACAGGGATGTGGGTGGCTCAGTGCAGGAGTGCCCTTATGGACCCACGACACCCCATCCATCAAGTAGGTTGTGGAGAGATTGGAAAAAGCAATAAAAAATACTAAAATGCTGGAACACAAGGTGGATGAGGACAGGCTGAAACAACTGGGGCTACTTAGTCTAGAGAAAAGAATATTGGGGGCAAGGTGGGGGCAGAGGAGTAGGTTGAAAACAGTCTTCAAATGCCTGAAGGCCAATGACGGAGAGGCTAGAGATGGACTTTTTTCTTTGGCCACAGAGGACAGAACTAGGAGCAATGGCCTCAAGTTGCAGCAGGGAAAATTTCAGTTGGAGATGGAGGAACTTTGACCCTGAGGGTGGTCTGGCATCGAAACAGGGTCCTAGAGAAGCTGTGTTATCTCCATGCCTGGAGGTTTTCAAGAGCAGGTTGGACAGACACTTGGCTGGGATGGTTTAGCCAGGGCTGATCCTGTCTCAAGCAGGGAGCTGGACTACGTGACCTTGTGAGGTCCCTTCCCATCCTCTTTTCCTATGATCCTATGAGGCAGCACAATGGATACCAACAACTCTGGCAGAAGAAAAGCCAAATTAAAAACAAACAAACAAACAAACAAAAAAAACCAGAACAAAACACCAATCCATCGTAGAAGCAAGGAAATCACAGGGCAATTCGTATTAGCCGAGGCCTTTTGCATCAAGGATTCCTTGAAAAAAGACAATATGAGACTCATCAAAATTGTTGTGTATGCATTTATTACAGACAAGACCACTCTCGCAGGCTCTGTGGTGTTGACAATACTCTCACCCATCCAGCAATGAGACTAATGTCAGGAGGTCAAGTCACAACGTAGTAGATATCATGGAGTATTACTTCTATATGAGGACACCCACCAATATGGTGAGAAGAGATAAATTAAAGGATTCTGGCTATGTGGTCTCAGTACAATAAAAGGAGAGCAGGAAAACAACACTCCTAATTAAACATACCCCAATCAACAAAGTGCAGTCTGCAGAGATCCCTGCCAATAGGTTCAGCCAGGGCCCAGACCTGGATTCAGGCACCACATCTCACAATCACATGCTCCCACAGGAGACAAACCTTGTATAGGGAAGGCATCAAGAAGCGGGAAAAGGATTTTCCCAGTCGTGGCTGAACGTTGGCTGCACGGAGCAGGAGCAGAAGCTGTTGTTAGTGTCACTCCCTTTCCCCTTCCCGCTCAACCAAAAGCTGCTGACAATTTGGCAGTGGCTGTCACCAAGTCATACTTCTGGCTTCTGGATGAGCAGCAGACTCCATCCCTCTTCCCTGCATGCAGAGGGAGTAAGCTCTCTGGAGCCAGGCCAGCAACCCCATGCCTTCATTCTGGGTGGAAATCAGCTTCCTCACTGAACACCCCCTCAACTTGGGATTTCTAATTCTTGGGACAAAACTAAACTATTGACCTACCAATGCATTGGGCTTCAGGATGGATATTCTCTATTAAGGCAACACTGCTTTCTCCTTACAGCTGGTCTCCATCTGTCAAAGTATACCCAAGAGTCTTCAAAGTTAGTGTCTGTTACTGCATACTTTGCCACAAGTCAGCAAACCTACAGGGAATGAACAGCAGGGGGGAGAGTAGGAGCAGGGGGGGTATGTAGTATTGATGAGTTACCTTTAGAAAAAGAAGGCATCTTACAAGATGCCTTACCAGAAGGATGCTGTTCTAGTGGGTGCATTGCTTGCGTGGGTTTCTTTTAAAGCACAAAGAATGAAATGGAATAGCACTTGCAGCTATTTAATTAAATGAATACTCTCTCTTTCATTACAAACCATTAGCTTGCATTCAGGAATGCTGTTCGGTGGAAGGTAGGAGTCTGTGGCCTATTTCATATAAGACGCCAGACAAGGCTGAACACAACGAACTGCTAGCAATCATTTCACTTGTGGTCCTTTCATGGATGCATTCAACCAGAGGGCACGGTGACCAAGGACACCAACCATAACTATGACACTAAAATGGTGGGTGGGGATGTGCCAAACAATTTGGATTTCCTATGACAGAGTAACTAGATGGATGAAGGAAATTCAGAGGAACTTAGACTACTATAGGACTTTTGACAAAGACCCACATGACCATTTCAAAAGCAAACTGGAGAAATGTGGACTAGATAAAATTGACAAAGGGGGATAGGTAATGGGCTCACTAGCAGCAAGGAAAGGGTAGCTGTGTATCAGAAACAAAGAACCCTAGAAAATGAGGGTTGGAAGGGACCTCAGGCCAACCCCCTGCTCCAAGCAGGACCGACCCCAACTACATCATCCCAGCCAAGGCTTTGTGTACCCGAGTCTTCAAAACCTCCACCACCTCTCTGGGTAACCTGTTCCAGGGCTTCACCACCCTCCAAGTGAGAAAGTTTTTCCTAATATCCAACCTCAACATCCCTTGCTGCAGCTTGAGCCCATTGCCCCGTGTCCTGTAATCAGCCCCCACTGAGAACAGCCCAGCTCCATCCTCTTTGCAGCCCCCCTGCAGGGAGTTGGAGGCTGCTGTCAAATCCTCTCTTGGTCTTCTCTTCTCCGGACTAAATGAGCCCAGGTCTCTGGATCCATTAGAAAGATGAGAGATTTCAAACAGGTTTCCACAGCAGTCTGCTCTATGCCTGATGTTATTTTATGTGGTTATTCATTATTTGGATGCCAGAACATAAAAATTCCTGAACCAATTTGAAGACAGCACAGGACTTAGAAACGCTGTGAACACATTGGAAGACAGAAACAGAATTCAGAAGGCTTTTTATAGATGAAAAAGCTGTGTGAGAGGCAACAGGATGAAGTTTAACAACTCAAAGGGCATCTAATACACATGCTCTGGGGTGGAGGGGCGGGTGCTTTAATTAGAGCAGCTCTCTAATTAAAGAGCTCTCAGAGTCTCATGTATTCAGCATCCCCATGCTTCAAAATGGTGACGGCAGGGGTGCTTTAATTAAAGCTCATTCAACAAGCTTTAAAGTGCCCCCACCACCCATTTTGAAACATGGGGACACTGAATACATGTGATGCAGAGACTGCTGGAGTGCACTAATTAACTCCAGCAGACTTGATTGAGTCTGCTCCAGTGCATGCTAATTAGCATGCGTCCAAGCAGAGGTCCATTATGTGTATAGGTGCCCTAAGATGTCACCGCTTGAGGAGAATAATCCTAACCAGAAATACAGAACAGGGGATCACTGGCCGTGCAGAGAAGGACATGGGTTTTCGGAGGATTACAGACTTAACACAAGTTAACAGTCTGAAGCAGCTGCAAAAAATGTGACTGTAGACTGCATCAGTGGGAATACTTGAAAACAGGAGATGATAGGGCCACTCCACTGGGCACCAATTAGGTCTCATCAAAAAAGGACTGTGTCCAGCTTTGGCCTCTACAATTGAAGAAGGGTGTGGGGAATTAGAAAGGGTCTAAAGGCAGGAGATAATGATAAAGGGGGGTTGCATATCAGATAGGAGCATCATTTGTTAAATGGCTTAAAAACACCAGCCCATTAACTACTTATTTGGTAACAATTCCCTGCTATCTGCATGCTAGAGCAGGAACTGCTCATGTTCATAGGAGATTTCTAGCCTCAATATATCTACTTCACCCAACATAATCATACTCCTTTCAATGGCAGAACCTGGCTAGGAGCAGTCAACTCCATGAGTGCTTAAATATCCTTGAGGTGACTAGGCCCTGTCAAGTTCAAGGATGCTAACAGAGGCACAAGGCACCTGAGAAACAAGGTAATAAGCCTTAATGAGTAGGGAGCAGCTGAGGTGTGCTGTTCTTGTAGTTACAAAGGTGGGTTTATATTGCACTTGGGTAAGCACGTGGATCCTTTCTACCCCCCAAAAATTGAGTACAGTGTATGTAGGGGGAAGAAAAAAAAAAAGAGAGGGGACACGGACAGTTCCTCATATCAAGTGTCATTGTAGTTACAGTGATGGGAGTTATCCTGAAACTGTCCTGGAGAGATGCAAAGTTGGGTCCAACATGCACACCCAGAGATGCTACCAATGAAGCTGTACTGCATTCTTAAAGCATCCCAGGATGACCCCGACGTAGGCAGCACAGGTGCTGAAAGCTTTGTACCAGGCATCCTTAGATGGCAGAGCCAAAATGGCCTGGGTGACCATGCAATACGAGAAGGTGCTGAACATAAAGTCAATGCCCACCACCAACAGTCGCCACCAGCCCATACACAACACTGAAGATGATGCTGGCACAGGCCAACTTCACCACCACCATGTGCTCGCAGTTGGTGTGAATGATGACATTGGTCCGGCAATAGGGCAGCTGGGAAGCCAGCAGAGCTATGGGGGCAATAAACACCATGCCTCTGAAGATCACCGCCACCCCAATCTTGGCCAGTACGTTGTTGGTTAGGATGGATTCATACCTCAGAGGATTGCAAATGGCTACGTAGTGATCGAAGGCCATGGCTAACAACACCATTGACTCCATGATGGAGGCAGCATGGATGAAGAACAGCTAGACCAGACAGGCATTGAAGAAAATCCCCCAGCTTTGAACCAGAGCATGCACAGCATTTTGGGCATGGTGGTAGTGGCCATGACCAGGTCAATGACAGCCAGCATGCAGACCAAGATGGACATGGGCTTGTGGAGGCTTTGCTCTGCCTCGATCATAGCAAGGATGGTGACATTTCCCAGAAGGGTCACGGTGTACATGGTGGACAGAGGGATGGAGATCCAGTTGTAGGCAGCTTCCAACCCCAGGAGATGCAGCAGGGTGAATGAGGAAGGGTTGACATGGTTGCTGTTAAATGCCAACATTGCTCACTGCAGATGTGACTTCAGGATCGCACCTTGCTGGCTGCAGGGGAAGACAGAAAATGAAAAGCAGAATCATGCTCTCCATAGGGAAACCTCGGATCATTTAAAACACATTGCTCTTTGCTCATTACTAAGACATGGACCATTAATGTCCAGCAAAAAGCAAAAGAAAATGGTTAGTGGTCTAGGAAACAATGGCTCCAACCTCTAAAAACTGAGTTTTTGTCTGGAAAAAAAACAAGAGATTCAGGGGTGGAGGTGGAAGGGATTTGATAAGTCTTCAAACCTCTGAAGGCTGCTTTAAAACTGTTATAGTGATATACTCTTCTCTGTGACTATAGGGCACAGGACAAGGAGCAATTTCAGCAAGAGAAATTAAGGCTGAATAAAAGGAAGATTTCCACCATGAGAGTGGGTAAGCAGTGGGACAGACACCCAAGAGCAGTTGTGGACTCTCCATGCTTAGCAGTTTAAAAGCAGATTAGAAAAACAATTATCTTGGGTTGTTTAGACTGGCATGATCCTTCACTGAGCTGGGGTTGAATTGGATGACCTCCCGACATCTATGCCAACCCTACCACTTTACGACTCTCCGGCAGAAGCAGTGTTGTCACAATAAAGAGTTTGGAAACCGCGTTCGGGGTAAACTGAATAAGACAGGGGGAAGCCTGGGGGTAGAAGAAACAGCATTTCCTTTACTAGAACCACCATAATAACCAGGAAAGGAATACAGGAGCCAGGGGGGAAAAGTTCATTCTCCTTTAAAATGCAGCTGGTTTGGGGAGGGTAGAAGCCAAGCCAAGTCAAAGCAGACCGCTTGCAACTCAGGAGGAAGCAAATTAAATTTTCAAGAGTATAACTTTGTCCAGCAGGCTCATTTTTCACTTTTTGCATCAAACAAAGTGCAAATTCAACTGAACCATGTGCAACTGGTTGCAGCTGCTGCTTCCTTGCAGTGCCCTTGACAGGGTCACCTGGGAGTGCAGCCACCAAATACTGAGTCTAGGCCCTGCTTCTGTCTCAGTACAATTTCCAGGATAACTTGGCACCAGATGCCTTCCAGACCATAACCCTAACTGTATCTCATAGTCCTGCTTGTGCAGTACAGGCTGACTGGTAAAAACCCACCACTTTGGGTCTTCATCTAAGCTTAAGGAGGTCTTTTTAGAAGCTTTGGGCTCTTTAGCAGCACATAAATGACTTGGGCATGAGTATCTCTTTAGAAGAGCAGTGCATCTGGGTCCTGTAATTGATGGAGTGTCATTAAGACGTGGCCACCTGAAAGGCCGAGTCGCACGAGGAATGGGACTGGGATGCTCTGGAAGGGGTTATGGAAGCTGTTGTGCAAGCAGGAGTCACTGGCCTTGGTGCAAGTCTCCTTAGGTGTAATCCTGCAGCCCGAATTATGCAAGAGGTCAAACCAGATCCCATCACAGGGGAGGGGCAACCTTTCTGGCAGGCAGGATACAAATGAAAGCTCTCATCATCCCTGTTTGCCACTCCAGTGCCCTGACTGATCTGCTGCTCTACTTCCTGCTCCCCTCCCTGCCCAATCCACCATGTGCCATGGATAGAGGCTGCCTGTGCAGGTCTGGTAGCAAACAACCCTCCTGGCTAGAAACTGGAGCTTTGAATCAGTCCCTGATAAGCATTGCAAGCTGCAACTGGCTGGCATCACAGCAAACTGGACTTAAAACCAGGAGTGTCTGCTTTTGTCCTGCCTTCATGGTCAACTCTGGCTTGAAAGCTCATTAAAACCTACCAGGACCCAGGGGAAGTTAGTTTTATTAAGACTCAGCTTTACTCTTTCAGGTTATATTCATGATTGAATGTAGAGATTTTAAATCCAAGTCACCATCTGGTTTTTCTAATTTATTTTTCAATTTATTAACTCACCAGAAACCCAGAGGCATCATAGATGTTTTAAAAAAAGGTATTGAGCAAAGACCAGAATTAAAACCACTGCTTTCTCTGCAAAACAGGCAAGCATTCCTGTGTGCATTGCGAGCCAGACTTGTGCACCTGAAAGGGACTGCAGCTACCTACATCCTATGTCCCAGAGCCACCAGGATTGCTGGGCACAGTATCCACGAAGCAAGACGACCAAGGCCGATTCTGAACAGAGAGGACACTTCCTACTTCGGCTTCCTCCCCTTTGCCCCTCTTCAGCTACATTTATTGAATCAGAGCTCACTAATCAATTCGCAGCCATAGAAAACATACAGAAATTAGTCTGGAAGAGACTTCCAGAGGTCACCTAGTCCAACCCCCTGCCTGAAGCAGGACCATCCCTGTGCAAACCATCCCAAATTAATCCATGATCTGATCTCTTTGTCTCATCTCATGATCTAACACCCAAACATGCCACAGGGAAAGCAGAGGGACCACAGCAGTCTGCTTCTGTAAAAGGTTGTTAATAGACATTCAAGAGGTCCCAGGCAGAGGGTGTGCCCCTACTAGAAAAAGGCACCCCCCCCCCAGTCCTTACCCATCTGCCAATGGGGGTGGGAATCTTTCCTGACCCCAACGGTGCCATCAGTCTGGTCCCAAACAGAGAAGCAAGGCCCTCTGCATCAAGAACCCTTTGCATTGCTTCTTGTTTGCTCTGGGGTCAATAAGTAAAGCCCCCCACCCTTCTCCCAGCCCTCCAATGTGAAGTTGACCATCCTCACTCATCCCAGAGGAAGCCTACATAGGGCTGTTACAATATAAGTTGCAAGAAGGGCTGAAAAGCTGCTGCTAAAGAGACCGTCTTCCCCAAATAGCTCTCTGCAAAGCTGCTGCTGGAGTTGGAGGAAACAGCTATACATGCCTTCTTCCAGCAGGACCTACTCAGCAGCTTGGTGGAAAGCAAGGCAGGTCTCACACACCCCAAACCCTGCTGAGGTACAGCAGGAAGAACTGAGCAGTGACCATACCCCAGGAACAATAACCCTGCAGCACCAAGGACTGCCCAGGCTCCTGCTGCGGAGAGAAGAGCGAGGGGAGGTTTAGGGTGCTTCTTCAGAGCCTCCCTAGTAACAGATTCATCTGGGAACCCTCTTGCTCCCTTCCTTTGGGATTTGGGTCCAAAGCTGGATAAACAACATTGCCTCCCTGCACCCCGTGGCTGCTTGCATGAACTCATCCCAAGCCCAGCAAGTCTGCTGTACACCAGTTATCACCACTGAAAAATAGTCAGTCTTGGCCATGAATCACCAACATATTCAGCTGGGACTCTTACAAAGCTTTGCCAAGTACACCAGAAGCATCTTTCTCTGTCCCCCAAACTCCTGCAGTCCCAGCATTTAGTACTGCCAGCTCTCTGCATGCAGCAAACAGGGTAGCTGAGGTTATCCACAGTGCCCAGCTCTTTGGCTCCCATCATTAACCTAGGATTACCAGCTGTCACCAACACGCTGCTTCTAGCCCTCCCAATTAAAGAAATCATCTTGACATGCAACCCAGACAACAAGGGAGCCTGAATGGCAGGCATCATGTTCCTTAAATAAGTAACTAATCCTCAGAAAATGCATGGTTTTCAAGCCAGCCTCATGTTTTTAAGGTTTAATTTAGGATGGCAGTATTTTTTGGGTTAACAAGGCTAAGCATAGGGATCACTGCACAGCTGTAGCACTGCAACCCAAGTGGGTCTCAGCCAGCATCTCTGGTCTGCTGCATTCCCACAACCAGGCCACCCCCTCACACAGCTTTTCTAGTGTGCTGTGAATGATCCCAACCCAGAACACTTAATCTTGGGGGGGGTTTAATCCTCCCCCCATCCTCCCAAGTCTTTCTACAGGCCTAAACCCCCATTTGCAGCAGCTCTGGCTAAGTCCAGTCTTGATCTTCCTCCAGCTCTCAGAGCAAGGCAACAGCACTGGGTGATAACAGGGAAGACCAAAAACTCAGAAACATCATCCTCTTTCTGCTCCCCTTGCTATTCCTTGCCATGCAAACCCTACAGCTTCACCCTGCCCATCTTTATCCTTCAACCTTTGCCAGATAGGCCCCTTTCTTTATTTGCTTTGTAAAGCAGGCTAAAATATGCTAGAATAGGTAGAATTAGCAAAAACACCATGGGGGGGGGGGGGGAGAGAGAGAGAGAGAGAGAGGAAAAACCCTACTTTCCAGAGCCCTAACTCTCAAAAAATACACCCCATACTACTCAAATTTGGTCCTCTAAGGCCCAGAAAGGCTGTTAGCTGCCTCTTTTATAGGATTCACCTGGCAGGGCCAGCTGATCAGCTGGGTTGGGCAGGGCTATAAAGGGGGGTTGTTTCCACTACTTTGCTAAACTATAGTGATGTTAGGACCTGGATGAGAGATGTTAGGGGTAGCTTTGATAGCTAACAAGCTGATCAGAAATTTCTTTAACCAAGAAGGGAAAGTTTTGTACTGAAAAAAGCAATATGAAGAGGTTTAGTTAAGAAAAGTACTGCAGCTTACTATTCTCTTTCATTTTTTTCTCTCTTTCTTGAAAGATTAGTTTAATGCTTAGCTTTATTAGGTTTCTTACACTTTCAGAAAACACTGTTTAGAGGACTCTTATAATCAATGAATAGATCTACATTTGTACATAATATCTAAGGTCAAGGGTGTGAGCTGAAAAAATAATTGCACTTAAAGAAAATGCTAGGTAGCCTATGCATGGTACCTGGCTGAAGGATCTTACTGTAGTAAGAACTGCTATATATAGCTGATAAAGTACTGATTTTACATGTTGAAAACTTTCTGCACAGCCTAAAGGCCACTAAATCATGCAAAAGAGATGCTAATGGAAAGAAGCTTGCCTGAAGGAATTTTATTGCAGACTAAAATGAGGAATTCCCCATAAAGACAAGTCCAAAAACTAGTAGTCTGACTAGACAGGGATGTTGCTTGGGAAGAAGCAGTTCAGTAGTACTACTGCAAGCTTAGAAAAGCCTACTACAGTTGAGTAAAGAGACCTAGCCCAGGTGTAGACTATTCCCTGTTCAGTTGCTCTGAATTGCCTTAGATGAACTAACTCAAGCTTCAAATGGTAAATACTAGCTCATCAATGCACTAAATGATGTACATGCATAAACTATGTACACTCTATCTTCATATATTTTTAAAGCTAATATACTTCCTTGGGTTTTATTTAAACTTGCCATCACCTGCTTGATCTCAACACACCAGTTCACATTGTTTGCTGTAGCTACTTCTCAAGACAGTAAAACTAGGGTCCTGCTTTTCTCCTATCAACCATGCATTGCAAACTTCTGCTGAAACTACGTTTCTGCACCTGCTGTTAAAGTCTTTCATCACCTTTTAATTAAGCCATAGCCCAACTTTCCAAGTTGGAGACTTGGCTGATCATAGCCTGGTACAAATTCTCCATCCTAGAACTGATCATCTTATGGAGGAAAGATCACTGATGCTAATAAAACAAAACTTTTGGGATATATTTTACCATATTAAATTATTTTGGGTGGACAGGTATTCTTTCCTTTTTTTTCTCCCCCAAAAAGTTAAAATTCTGAGAGCAATCTCTAAATAAAACAAATACATTCCCTGGACAAAGTGAATAGGGAAATGTAGCTATATCTTGTTATGCTTTCCTTCAAATGAGCACACCTGCAGTAGTTAGCACAAGGTCAGACTAGTGGCTCATTTAGCTCATTATCACATCTTCCACACTTGTGCTTTCCTGTTACAAGAATGCCTGGTTAAAGAAAACTTTGCATTATTGGAGAGCTTCTGGGCTAGGATACTTTTTTTTTTAAAAAAAACTGCAAACTGTAATGCATGAAATATTCCTGCATCCAAAGGGGTGTTTTGTTGCAATAAAGCGCATGCATTCCTG
>NW_005843008.1:381903-393058 GCF_000455745.1 Alligator sinensis
GAACTGCTAGTACTGTGCTGGAAGCCAGCGTGATATCTCATCAGGGCCCAGTAATGGGAATACCGATCCAAGGAGACTGGTGCTGACTGCGGGTCTCTGAAAAAGAGCACCAGTCTGGATCTTGTTGTTCATCACTTTATTCACTCACAACTTATCCTCTCTGCCAAACTGACTAGACTCCAATTATCCCTCAGGACTGCCCTGAACAGTACAAGCATGCAGCCAGCTGGGTGGAGTAGACTAGCTGGAGCAAGTGCATGCTTCATGTTGTCCAAAGCGGGGTGGACTAGACTGTCTCTCTCTGGAGCTCCCTTCTAGCCTTACTTCTGACACCTCCTATGAAAGGGTAAAACATGATTATGACTCTTTAATGGCTAAGATCCTCAGATATACAAACTGAGGCATGCCTCTTATTCTGTGGGGTGCTACAGTCTGTCTGCTCCTAGTACTTGGCCTGATATTGGTGAAATGTAATAGGTGATGTATCGGGGAAACTGGGTCTCTGGATGGCTTGTCGTCCTTGGGGTTTAAGACCCAACTGGGCTTTGGTCAACTCAGGCTGTTTCAAACCTGAGGGAAACTTTTTCACTAAATAAATAAATAATAATAAAAAAAAAGCTACAATGAACAGGTAGCCCCGATTAGACGCATTCCCAAAGGGAAGACTCAGAAGCAACAAGCCCAGTGCAGTTGACCTGGAAAGACCCTAAGATACTTGAACATAAATATTTCTCCATTTCCTCTTTTATCCAGGACAGATGGACCTGGCTGGTTAGCAGAAATAACAAAGAGATGGTGTACTTCTTTTTTTTACTTTACCTAACAGTTCACAGGGTTTCTACATTTTGAAGGGTCCTCTTTTACTTGGCCAAATTTCACTGTTTAAACTTTTTAATACAAATCCCTTGGGGAAGGAAGTGAAACCATGCAATAACCATTTCATTTTATATTGTAACAAGTAAAACAAGAGTTCTTGATGAGTGAGCTTCTTACAATGTTTCACAACTCTGACATTTTTGGCTCTTTTAGACAGATCACTTATTTTTATTATTTTTTTTACTTTTTTTAGCTCCTGTTCTGTAGGGAGCCCAGTTTGAACATTAGTAGATCTCATGTGATCTTTCTTCTGTGGAAAGTCCATTCACAAAAATAGTGAGAGAGAGAAGGTAAAGTGGGTAACCCTGGGTATTTGAGCTCTTGCATAAGGGGGGGAAAAAAGCACCCGATGCTTAAGATAATTCGGAGAATATTTTAAAGAGCAAAAACCTATTATTAAACTCCTTAAAATGATGGCTTGTTCCTCAGTTGCAGAGCATCCTCCAAAAACCTCTTGCTAAAACTGCAACGCTTTTTAAAAAGGGTTTTTTAGAGAAGAGACCTTGGTTAAATCCAGGTGTTAAAGACCAGGCAGTGACAAGTCTTACAAATTGATTAATCTGCAGAAGCATCCATGGTGTGGGTGAGCACTTGACAAGTGCAAGAGATATACCCTGTCTTAAGGGCCTTGTGATCTTTTGAACAAAAAGTATGCAGGAGCTAGGGGAGCAAGAACTGACTAATGTCTGGCTAAAATGAATACAAACAGGATGTGTGAATACTCAGTTAAGGTTGAGCAGTGACAGTCTTAGACATCTCCTTTATTCCCACGAGATGTCAGGGTAGTTTGACGTCTCCTTTGACAACCATCGTCCAGGAGCATGCAGCCTCAGCCAATTCCCTGGCTAACTCCTGGTCGAGCTCTTGACTTTGGGTGGGATGTTGGTGTAGTAGACTCCCACCATTGTGTCCCCTGTGCCATGTTCCCCATGGATTTCAACCCAGAGGGTCTCCAGCTGTCCACCCTGGGCACCAACATAAGCTTGCAGGGATGTGTAGCTTTCACTGACATGGAGAGCTACACCCCCACCCTCTTTATCCGCTCGATCCCTCCTTTACAGGGTATAGCCATCTATACCTGTGGTCCAGTCATGGGTGGAGTCCCACCAGGTCTCTGTTATCCCTATGAGATGGTAATTATTTGTGTGTTTAAGCAGGAGGACAAGTTCCTCCTGTTTATTCCACAAGCTCCTGGCATTTGTGTAGAGGCAGGAAAGAGTCCCTTTGGGGGCCCTTGCCTTGCCCACAGATTATACCAGGACTGGGGCAGGGGTGGGCTCCCTTAAGTGCCTTGGCCTTCTGGCTTTGCAAGGGTTGCTCAGCAGCCAGCAGTGATGGTAGGATGCACGGTAGGGTCCAGTTAGCCCTGCCGACCGTGACCTCGCATTGTCGGCCAATGTTTAATCTTCGAGTCAATAATGACTCCAAGATCCCTTTCTGCCTCTGTGCTCTCAAGAAGGGAATTTTCCATCTCCCACCTGTGCCCCATCTCCTTAAGATTGGCCCCCAGAGCCTTGAAGTCTTTCATAATGCAGTTAGGGTTGCCCCTGGCCATGTCATTCATTCCCACATGGATGACAATCATGGGAAACTGGTCTGCAGGTCGGATGTAGGCCGGGATCCTCTCTGTGATGTCCCAAACCCAAGCCCCAGGCATGAAGCAGACTTTCCGTGTTATGGGGTCAGGCCGGCAGATGGGGACCTTCCAGTCCCCGTAGGATAGAGTCTCCGATGATGAGGACCCGGCATTTCTTCCTGCTGCTGTTCTTTTCTCTGCCCATTCCATGTCATGTGGGGAGTAGCATTGTCCCCGCCAGAGGCATTTGCTTGGTCTGTCTCGGTCACGGCTGCCCGGGCCTCAAACCTGTTCCCCAGGTGTACCTGGGGAGCTTCCACCACTCTAGGCTGAGCAGCTCTGGATCTGGACACCTTCTGCCACTCCTGCACTGGACGTGTCTCCTGTGGGGGACCGGGCCTACAGAGAACAGAGATGGGCATCAATTTCTTCCTCTGCATCCCTGATCCCCCTAAGAGGAACAGGGAAGGGGACCACTGAGCCCCGCCCACAGACAGGGGCAAGGAGCTGCCGCCCCTGCCATGAGCTCCATCTGGGTGGAGGCCTCAGAAGAGCCCATGGCAGGCGGCAGTGCCAGGGCGAGACCCCTGGCAGCGGCGCTCCGTGTCTGCACCATGTCTGCAGAGCTGTGTCTAGTGCTCTCGCTTGCTGGAGGTGCCCCTCTGGGCTGCTACCTCATGCCCACCTTACACAAATGCCGGTGCGCCCTTCTAGCGCGCCTGTTTGCGCGTGGCTCGGGAGCGTGGCTCCCTGTCGGGTGAGCTAAGAGGGCTCCGAAGGGCTGTGCTGTACCCTCTGCCTCCCCCTTACCTTGGGGGGGAATCAGCTGTTGCTGCCCCCTCTGCTGTCTCCTTGGCTGCCGCTGCCACAGTTCTCTGCCGCTGAGGTAAGGGGGCACACATGCGTGTGTGGCACACGTGTTCTGCTCCTGATCCCCAGAGATGTGGACTCCGGGAAGATTTTTGGCACCTGGAGAGACCGAGACAAACAAGCCAGAGACACAGACATGAGATGCAGTGAGCACTTTCCCAGGGTACAAAGTGCTGAGTGGGGCACAAATACCAGAAACACAGGAGCAATTGGGTAGTTACAGAAAGGGTGAGGGTTGGGCACTGGGCAGCCAGCATGCAAACCCATAATGGAGACAGATTAGGGAAAAGTGAAGAAAGAAGTATTAAGATCCACTCACTCCTGCCTTTTCACTGCTTTCCTGCTGCTGCCTGGCCCATCAAACTATGCAGCCTTTGCCCCTGTGTGCACAAGGGACACATCTAAGTGTGCCAGACAGCTCTACTTTCAATGCACTGTGCTACTCTGCACGCTGCCTCCTGAGCCAGAAACAGAGGAACTGCATTTCCTCAATGCTTCAGGGCAGCTTTAATTAGTATAGTGGAGATTTGAATGGATCTCAAATGTGTTGTGTTATGTAATTTCATTTTAAATCTGAACTGATGAGCTTGGGGGGAGGAGAGCACAGGAGGTGCATCATCCTGTATATTCCAGCACAGGGTTGCCTGCTCTCATGGAGAAGAGTCCTTTGTCCTTTTTAAAAATGACACTATGGAGTTCATGGAGAAGTGATCTGTTGCACCCTGGAGCTGACTGATTCTCACCCTCATAAAATGTGGGACCCATCACACTTGACTAGCCTTGTGTTTTTGAATGGCTTTGCTTGAAAGAAACTAATTCTGCTAATATACTTAGGAGGCCTTGAAGCTCCCAGGAGTGGCCCAGTGTGACAAAGCTGGTGGGTCCAATGCTAGAGGCAGATTAATATTGGTAGAAAATAACACCAGCCTTGGTGGGAACTGTCCTGTCAAATTGGACAGGCGCAGACACAAACTTCAGCATATGCAGCTAGGGCATCTTTCAATGCAATCTAACAAGAGCAGCCATCCTACTCATTTTCCAACTGACTTTGAAATTACAATTCCCCCTTCATCAGATAAGGGTCTTCTAGCCAAGAGTTCTCTCTCTGAAGTCTGCAGAAGAAAAAAAAACAAATTCACCTACATTAGATGCTGGGGGAGAGACTTGAAGCACAGAGCTTTTGGAAGCACTGTTCAAAATAATGGACAAGCACCCACATCTTGTCATCACCTCTTTGGCAACAAGTGCGACTTGGATCCAGTTCCTGCACTGCACATACCTCAGTCAAAACTTAAAAATAACCCCAGATTGTTCTCTGACCTACGCTGGAAAGGCTGTGCGCAAAAGGTACTATCTTGAAAGGTGGTGAGGATGCCTCTTAGATAAGGCTTCTGGATGTCTGTCAGGAAGAAAATTTTACATAACTTGCAAAATCTGGGGTGAAGGAGGGAGCATCTCAGAACATTTCCCAAGTGACTCCATAAATTGCTACAGACCAGTGTGCATCTACCTCATCTTAGCAGATGTCCATGTCCTAGCCAGAGCATGGAAATGGACATTGTTCCCAAACAGGGGAGAACAGATGGAGAATATGGGACCTATTCACCCTGGAAGGGCATCCACTTTTCTAAAAGAGAAATACAAGGGCTTTGTCATCTGGATACCATGCACAACCATCCAGGCAGGAGGACTGAAAGCATCTCAGTTATCATTGCACTGCGGGGATACAAGTCTAGCCAAAGTCTTAAATGGCATGAGACATTCATCCTCCTTCTGAACAAAACCTATTGGGCAGTGATGCTTGTAGAGGACCAGTATGGGGGTGCTCCTGCATTGAGCCACCCACCTCACTGCCTGACCACCCTCCAGGCTCCGAGTACTTCCCTGGGGGTGCCTCACACCCAACCAACCCTTTTCCTGGAGCACACCCACAAGCCTGGAGAACTCCACCACCACCCAGAGTATGGACCGATTTGGGGCCTGTGCCATCTGGGAAA
Organism: Alligator sinensis; assembly: GCF_000455745.1. Classification (NCBI taxonomy): domain Eukaryota; kingdom Metazoa; phylum Chordata; order Crocodylia; family Alligatoridae; genus Alligator; species Alligator sinensis. The sequence goes on from NW_005843008.1 coordinate 387,223, forward strand.
CGCAGGTCTAGTAGTCTTTGAGAGGTACTTGACCCACTAGGAGAACTTGGGGTGTTTTCCCTCAGGCTGAAGCACACAGTGGTCTCGTTTAGCTGAACCAAGGGGACCCCAATGCATAATCTAGACCCTCTCCCAATAAGTCTCCCATGCTATCAACAAAGGAGAACTTTATTGGTTACAAGTAGTAGGCTTGGAATGGGGTATAGGGTAGAGAAATATTGGAGAAATGCCTTAGAACAGTGGCATGGTAGCCTTTGATCATGCATCTGCGTTACTGCACGCTATATATCTAGTTATGTTCATAGATGTTAGGGTTGGAAGGGACCTCAATAGATCGAGTCCGACCCTCTGCATAGGCAGGGAAGAGGGGCCCCCTGCATAGGCAGGAAACAGTGCTGGGTCTAGATGACCCCAGCCAGATGCCAATCTAACCTCCTCTTGAAGACCCCCAGGGTAGGGGAGAGCACCATCTCCCTTGGGAGCCCGTTCCAGACCTTGGCCACTCGAACTGGGAAGAAGTTCTTCCCAATGTCCAGTCTAAATCTGCTCTCTGCTAGCTTGTGGCCATTATTTCTTGTAACTCCCGGGGGCGCCTTAGTGAGTAAGTCCTCACCAATTCCCTTCTGTGCCCCCGTGATGAACTTATAGGCAGCCACAAGGTCACCTCTCAACCTTCTCTTGTGGAGGCTAAAAACATCCAGGTTCTCTAGTCTCTTCTCGTAGGGCTTGGCCTGCAAGCCCTTAACCATATGAGTGGCCCTTCTCTGGACCCTCTCCAGGTTATCCACATCCCTCTTGAAGTGCGGTGCCCAAAATTGCACGCAGTACTCCAGCTGCAGTCTGACCAGCGCCCGATAGAGTGCTCTATGTCCTCACACTAATGCACCACTCTCCGCATCTCTGCTACACTTTGTGGCTTTTGTAAGCCTTTGCACAGATACTTCTGCATTTAGACTACCCCCACGTCCCAAGTGCTACAGAAATGCTATTTTAAAAACATAATGGGACAGAATGACTAGGCTGCAATAAAAACATGGTAAAAATAAATTGCCTGGAGGACCTTCTGAAATAGAAGTGGGAGATCTGAGTACAGAGCATCCCAGGGCCATGGAAGGCATGTAGGCAGTGGGATTACTAGGGTAGAGATCCTCTAAGCCATAAAATAAACCATGTTTTGCCACAAGACCTCCGATTTATCAGGAGATGGCACTGGTACTAATACAGATCTGAGGGTCCCCACCCTGGTTGAAGCCCTGAGTCTCTATATTGACTGCAATGGAAGAGCTCCATAGGCACTTGTCCTTGCAGAGCACAGTGCTTGGAGGGCCCTCTTCTGACCTGGGTTCTGCTCAGTTTGTGAAGTGAGATTAGCCTAGCTCTAGCTTTATAGCATAAATGCTTTGAAATGCTCAGCACTTCCCCTGCAAGATGCAGATATATTTATCTGCAGTGTGAAGCATCACTAGAAACCTTTTCTCTAACAATTCAAGCCCCCCCAGGTACAGCTGCATCTCCCTATGCTGCCTCTTGGTGGTAAGCAATTGCCTCCATGTGAGTGCACCGGAAAGGACTTGTGACCAGCCCCATGTGTAGATGAAATGGGAATTAATGTAGACGCCTTAAATTTAATTCTGCTTTTTATTTTTTGTACGGTGCACTTTTGTTTGCATAACACAACATTTGTGTTTAGATGAAAGCCGCTTTTGAGTGAGTTAAGCCCCTGAATGTCGCTCGCCATAGATTCATGGATGCTAGGGTCATAGTTTCATAGTTGGTAGGGTTGGAAGGGACCTGAGTAGATCATCAAGTCTGACCCCCCTGCCATGGGCAGGAATGAATGCTGGGGTCAAACTACCCCAGCTAGGTGATTTTTATCTAGCCTCCTTTTTGAAGACCCACAGGGTAGGAGCCAGAACCACTTTGCTTGGAAGTTGGTTCCAGCTCCAAGCTGCCCTGGCAGTGAAGTAGCGCCTCCTGATATCTAGCCTGAATCTACTCTCAGTCAACTTATGGTTGTTATTCCTCGTTACTCCCAGTAGTGCTCAGGGGAACAGGGACTCCCCCAATGCCTGCTGGTCTCATTTGGCCAGTTTGTAGACAGCCACCAGATCCCCTCTCCTCCTTCTCTTGTGGAGGCTGAACAGGTTCAGGTCTCATAACCTTTTCTCATAGGGCCTGCCTGGCTGCCCCCTGATCATGCAGGTGGCCCACCTTTGGACCCTTTTGATGCTGTCCACATCCCTCCTGAAGTGCAGCGACCAGAACTGGATGCAGCACTCCAACTGTGGCCTGACCAGTGCCACATAGATGGGGAGGATCACCTCCCTGGACCTGCTCGTGATGCATCTGTGGATGCATGACAAGGTGCAGTTGGCCTTCCTGACCACATCCTCACATTGGCAATCCATGTTCATTTTGGAATCAATGACACCAACATCCTTTTCTGCCTCTGCACTGACAAGAAGGGAGTTCCCTCACCCTGTAGATCTGCTGTTGGTTCTTCCTCCCCAGGTGCAGCACCTTGCACTTGTCAGTATGAATCCCATCCTGTTCTCATCTGCATACCCCCGTAACCTGTCTAGATCTAGTTGCAGCCTGTCCCTCTCCTCCAGCGTGCCCACTTCTCCCTACATTTTAGTGTCATCCACAAATTTTGAACAAAGTGCTTTTTCACCCCCTCATCCAAATAGCTGATGAAGAGGTTGAACAGTGCAGCCTGAGGATGGAACCCTGGGGGACCCCACTGCACACGTCCCTCCAGGTCGAAAATGACCCATCCACCACCACTCTCTGGGTCCAGCCCTGCAGCCAATTTGCAGCCCATCTGACTATGTAGGAATCAACGCCACAGTCTCCTAATATCTTAAGGAAAACGAGGTCAGAAATGATGTCTAAGGCCTTCCTAAAGTCTAGAAAGACTACGTCCACCACAACACCCATGTCCAAGGACTTTGTGACCTGATCGTAGAAGGTGACCATAGGGCTGGGGGTGCCGGTGGCAGGGGCACCCCCGCCCAGGATTGAAGATGCCAAGGCGGTGGAGGTGTTGGCACCTGGCCCCGGGCCCAGCCGCGCTGAGTGGCCAGTCGCTGCCTTGGCGTAGCTACGGGCCCCACCCTTCTCTCGGGGGGGGGGGGGGGGCACTCCTGTGGGGCCAGGACTTACACCAGGGCCTGCCTCAGCAGGAGGCGGGTTGCCTCTTGGGGCGGGACCTTTGCCTTTTTTCCCCCCCATAGCCTTTCGTGGAGGAGGCCCCTGAGGAGCCCTTGCCTTTCCCCTTCCCCTTGCCCCCACCCTCCGCTCTAGGGGCAGTGGCAGTGGGGGCCTCTTCCCCCCCGGCTTGCCTGGTACTTGCCAGGGGCTGCCCACTCACTGCCTTGGCCCCTCTCTCGGGGCCAACAACTTCAACTTCAACTCCTCCTGGAGGAGGCGGGGGGAAGCACCTCCATGCTGCACCGTGCAGGGGAGGAGCACAGGGGCAGGAAGGCCGGGGCACAGGGTCACGCAAGGGAGGGGCACGCATGCTGCTGGCCTACTCAGCCTAAACAAAACACTGGGAACAGGGAGTGGACCACAGGACACACACCATTGGGAGACATCTGGGGGGAGAGGAGGGCAGGGGAGGCAGCCCAGCCGCCAAGCAATAGACAAGCAACCTACTGGCGGCCCCAAAAATTTCAAAACAGGTCAGCCTAGGTCCCCGGTGGCTCTCGGGACAAGCTCAGAATAGGTGCTGAGCCACCGAGGACCATCGGCTACGCCCTCGCCAAAGTAGTCCAGCCATTTGGTGTCTTGGCGGGACGTGAGGGCGGCGTGGTGGATAGTCCTACGGACGAGCGTGTAGAGCTGGCGCCGGTAGGCCGTCGAAAAGCGGACCGGCGGGGGGGGCCCCCGCCCGCGGCGGAGTGCATCGGGCCCTGCCGTTGTGCGGGCCCGACCAAAAACTCCACCGGGCTGGGGGACTCGGGAGGGCAGGGAGCACCCTCTCGCAGGACTCGCTCGATGTAGGCAAGGGCATCTGCGGGCAGTGCGGCTTTCACCTCCCGGACCAGGCGCAAGCAAGTTGCATGCCCTATGGTCAGGCCCGTGCGCCAGGCAAGCGCCACGGGGCCCACCCATCCTTGCTCGTTGTAGTCCAGGAGGTCTCCGATCCGGGTGATGTCCACCCGGGCCATCCTCAGGGAGGCCTCGGGCGAGGCTGCCGACGAGACCGCCAGCTGCGGGTAGAAAAACAGCGGCTCAGCCAGCAGGTCACCATCCTTGGCCACCCTCAAAGGAGACCTGGAGGCAGAGACCAGCCCCCAGGCCTTGAGGAGGTCTGGGTAAAAGACCGCCAGCTCCCCCGCCACCCGCAAGAGCTCCAGGCCGCGCAGGAAGAAGAGCTGCCGGTCGTATTGGAGCCCTCGGAGGCGGCAGAGGAAGGCGCGCCCCAACAGGCTCCCCGCCACGTGGCCACCATCACTGTACAGTAGTCTCTGCAGGGCCTGCAGGCGGAACATCAGGACCTGGCTGCAGAGGCACACCAGGCCCTGGCCCCCCCTCCTGCAATGGGAGGGTCAGCACTCATACAGAGACCCTGTGCCATCTTGGCCAGAAAAACCCCAGCGCCCGTCTCTGGAGCCTGGCAAGAATCTCAGGGGGCATGGGCAGAGTATTGAAGTGGTACCAGAGCATGGACAGGACCAAGTGGTTCAACACCAGCGCCCGCCCCCGGAGGGACAGGCACTGCAGCAGCCCCATCCACACCCCGATCTGCCTCGCCACCCTCAGTTCCATATCTGCCCAATTCTGCGGGGGGGAGGGGTCTGTGGGGCTCAGGTAAACCCCCAGGTAGAGCAGCGGGCCCGGAGCATGGGTGGGAGTGAGCCCACCTGCCACCCGGCACCCACCGTCAGCCCAGAGCTCTTGGCCCAGTTGACCCAGGCGGAGGAGGCTGCTGAATAAACCGACTGGCAGGCCGCCACCCGCTCCAGATCTTCCGGGCCTTGGACCATGAGGAGCATGTCTTCGGCGTACGCCGAGAGGACCAGCCGCAGTGCCGGTTCCCGTAGCACCAACCCGGCCACCCACCTCCGCAGGAGGCACAGGAAGGGCTCCAGGCCTAGCGCGTACAGCTGGCCTGACATTGGGCAGCCTTGACACACCCCCCGCCTGAACAGGATGGGTTCAGTCTTCGGCAAGAGAGCCAAACCCGCTCTTGCATGACAGGGGGAGCTCCCCGCAAGCCTCGGCCTCAGCCCAGACCGCAGCAAGGTCCAGGCCAAGCCCGACCAGCCCCGGCACTTTGTTGCCGGGCATGAGACGGAGGGTGAGCGTGAGCTCGGCCAAGGTGAGAGGAGCCTCCAGCTGGTCACGGTCTCCCGCGCCCACCTGCGACATTTCCTCCCAGAGTGTGCTGCAGGCTGCTGCCTCGGTCGTCTCCCGGGAAAAGAGCCTTCCATAGAAGGCCCTTGCACCAACTTGCAGCTCTCCCAGGGCTGAGAGGGGGGTGCCATCATCCGCCAACAGGCAGGTGATGTGCTTTTTGGCCCCCCTCTGCTTCTCCAGGCCATAGAAGAAGCGGAAGCCGTGGTCCATCTCCCGCAGGAGGTGGATTCACGCGCAGACGAACGCACCGCGAGCGCGGTGGTCCTCCAGGGCTCTCAGCTACTCCTTCCTCTCCCTGCACTCTCTGCAGAGGGACGGATCCTGCAGGTCAGCGACCAGGCACCTCTCCAGCTCCAACACTTCCCGCTCGAGCTGCTCTATCGCTGCCTCCCGCTCCTGGGTGTGCCCCCGGGTGTAGCTGCGGCAGAAGAGCCAGATGCTCACCTTCTCTTCCCCCCCCCCCCCCCCC
>NW_005843008.1:393070-394278 GCF_000455745.1 Alligator sinensis
CACCATACCCAAGCCGAGGGGAAAGACTGCCGCTGCCCATGCCAGGCCAACCAGAACTCCTGCAAGGCCACTTCGAAACTCGGGTCCTCCAGTAGGCTGTTGTTAAAGTGCCAGTAGGCCGACCCCTGCTGCCCGGGGCCAAACGCAACCCGGGCACACACCAGATGGTGATCGCTAAAGGGGGCTGGCCTCACTCTGGAGGACACGGCTCGGGCATCTACGCGGGGCGAGATGTAAATCCGGTCCAACCGGGAGTGGCTCCTCCGCTCCCTCCCCCACCTGCACGTACGTGGGGGCTGGGGGGCTGTCGGGGTGACAGACTTGCCAGGCGTCCACCAGGGAGTGCTCCTCTAGGATCCTCCTGAGGGCGCCTGCGGTGGCCCGGCACCGTTGCCTACGTGAGCGGTCCTGTTCCTCAAGGGTGACGTTGAAGTCCCCACCCAAGACCAGGCTCTCATGAGGGCTCAAGGTGCCCATGTAGTTGGCCACCTGGCAGAAAAAATCCACCGCGTCCAGGTCCAGGACGGGGCTGTACACGTTCACAAAGTTTACTACTGTCCCCGCCACTCGGGCCCAGACGTGGAGCAGGTGGCCTGGCACCGCCTCAACGTCCTCCAAGATCTCCGGCCGCAGGCTCGGGGAGAAGAGGGTGGCCACCCTGCACGAGGTGGCCGACAGGTGACTCAGGAAAACCCTGTCTCCCCACTCCAGCCGCCAGGTGGCAGCATCGGCCGGAGTTGTCTGTGTCTCCTGGAAGAACGTTACCGAGTAGCCCCCCACCCGAAGGAAGGAGAACACCTGGCTCCTCCGGAGACCCTGCCTGCAGCCACGGACGTTGAGGGTCGCGATGTTAAGCGACGTCATGGCTGGCAGGAGAGGGCTCTGATGACTTGGCCGGGGGTTCGTGCAGGGCAATGGCCAACTGGTACCCGGCCCCCCCCGCCTGTACACCGTCAGGGCATCGTACATGGACCGGGCCTGGTTGTACACCCGGGCATTGCACCTGTTCGGCCCCTTCCCCTCCTTTACCAGCTCCCTCGTGGTATCGAGGATGCCGCCAAAGTCGCCTCAGCAGTCCAGGGCCAGCTGCACCTGGGCGGGAGCGTGTCGGGTGCTTTCCCGCTCCAGGAAGGCTATCAGATCCTCCCTGGGGACCGCCGGGGCTGGGGGGGGCTGCAGGCTCAACGCTGCCTGCTGACCCCCCCCCC
>NW_005843008.1:394358-394676 GCF_000455745.1 Alligator sinensis
CTGCCTCGGCCTCCATCTGGACCTCTTGGTCCACTTGGACCTCCGACTTGGGGTGGGGGAGATCTGCAGCCCCTTCGCAGGGGAGCATGGTAGGGGGGAAACTTGGCCCTTGCCCTTCCTCCCCACTAGGTGCCACAGGGGTGGGGGCGGGGGGGACCTCCCCCTTGGGACCCATGCCGGAGCTCACCGGGGTGAGCCCCAGGGTCGCTTCGCTGGGGGATGCTGATGCTGGGGAGGGCCCTAACTCAATGGTGGCAGGCTCAGGGGGCTCCGCCAGCATGGGCTTCTCATCTGGTTCTGCTGCTGGGACCTCCTCCG
>NW_005843008.1:394733-399515 GCF_000455745.1 Alligator sinensis
GCGGGGCTCCACCTGCTCCCCCAGCGGGTGATCCTCTGCATGGCCGGGAGGCCTGCCCGGGGTGGAGGCTTGGCCAGGGGTTGGGCCTGGGGCTGGGGCCGGGGCTGAGCCCGGCTCTGGGCCTACCTGCTCTTCCCCTTCTCCTTCTCCCTTCCCCCCGGTGGCTGTGGCTGTACCCCACCGTTAATGAAACTCCTTGTGGGACCCCCCCAAAACATGACCTGCAGGGATCCCTCTACCCCCAGCTGCGCCCCCGCCACTGTCTGAATCATCACCTGCCGACAGAAGGAGCGCATGTGCCGGAGGCTGGGGTCCCGGCACCCCAAAGGCAGAGGGACCACTGGGGAGATGACTTTCCCCAGCGAGGATAGATGGGGCAGGAAGGCCCTGTTCGGGAGGTACGGGGGCACAGAGCTGAGGACCACCCGGGTCCCTGGCTCTTCTAGGGGCTCGACAAGGACATACTCCCCGTCCACCATGAGCCCCCTCTCCACCGCCTTCTGGGCGGCGGCCTCCGTGGCAAGGAAGAGCACTCCCTTGCCATGGAACCTGGAGGCTGCCACAATTTTCAGGGCCCCCACTACCTGAGCTAGGGCCCACACATACAGCTCAAACGCAGCCCCTTCCCGCTAGGGTAGCCAGCATCTCACCCCACTTTTCCAGGTGAGTGCTGGGAAGGGGGGCCCCCCCGCCCAGGATAGAAGATGCCGAGGCGGTGGAGGTGCTGGCACCTGGCACCGGGCCTGGCCCTGCTGCGCGGCCAGCGGCCTTCTCCGCATAGCTACGGGCCCCCCCTTCTCTTGGGATGGGGGGGCACTCCTGCGGGGCCAGGACTAGGGCCAGGACTCATGCCAGGGCCTGCCTCAGCAGGGGGCGGGCTGCCTCTTGGGGCGGGACCCTTGCCTTCCCCCCCCCCACCCCTTCGCAGAGGAGGCCCCTGAGGAGCCCTTGCCTTTCCCCTTCCCCTTCCCCTTGTCCCCACCTTCTGCTCTAGGGCCGGGGCCAGGGGCAGTGCCAGTGGCAGTTCGGGCCTCCTCACCCCCGGCTTGGGTGGTGCTTGCTGGGGGCTGCCCACTCACTGCCTTGGCCCCTCTCTCGGGGCCAACAACTTCACATGGAATTTCAACAACAGCTCCCCCTCCTTGTTTGGGAGGAGGGGGGGAGGCACCTCCTCCATGCTGCACCGTGCAGGGGAAGACCACAGGGGCAGGGCGGCCGGGACACAGGGTCACGCACACCGCTGGCCTACTCGGCCGAAACAAAACACCGGGAGCGGGGAGTGGACCACAGGACATGCACAATAGGGAGACACCCAGGGGGAGGGAAGGGGAGGGGACGAAAGGCAGCCCAGTCGCCAAGCACCAGCCAAAACATAGGCAAAGCAATAGGAAAGCAGCCTACTGGCAGCCCCACAAAACTTCCAAAACTTCAAAAATACACCCCGGAGGCGGGGTGCTTGCGTACCTCCGGGATGGCTGCACAGTCCTTATTTCATGTCACCGCGGGGTGCTCCGAAAACAAAAACCAAACAATAGTCTCCAGTGCACTGGGGAGGGGAGGGCAGCAGGTGTGCAGGGTCTGTGCTGGGGTACTCAAAATGCCTCCACCAGTGCTGGGGTGCACTGGGCTCCGCTGGGGTGTGCTGGTCTCCGGGGACACCAACTACAGTCCAAACAAACAAAAAAAGCAGCAGCAGCAAAATCAGGAGCAGCTACAGCTACAGCCCCCCACCACCAAGGGCAAAGCCAAGGCCGGGGGCCGGCCCACCAGCGGCAAGCTGGCCGTGGCATTGGCAAGCGCAGCCAGCAGTGAGCCCTGGCAGCACCACACCCACCACCACAGCCCACCAGCTGGCAGCATGGGAACTTACAAGCCAGGGAGTTTAAGCCTGGTGTGATGGCGGGTTGCCCTCAAACGTTTTGTTTTGTTTTTGGCCTGCCGGTACAATGCCCAGACTGACATGGTGCTGCAGGAGCCACCTGGCCAGAACCGGGTTGACTATTTGGTGTCCTTAGTCTTTGTGGAAACCGCATTATATCTTGGGGCTGCCACTGGGTGGGCGGCCGCCATCTCACATCATCCGGATCCCTTTCAGAGGTCCAGAAGGTGTTGTCCGATGTCTTACAAATTTCTTAAATTCTAGGGGCTGCCACCGGGTTTGGGTGGCCAGCACCTTAAAAACGCCAACAGGATATTTGGGGACAACAAAAGAGAAAACAGGGAGTGCATGTGCAGGGTCAAAGGGCCAAAACAAGTGCTCCTAGGGGGGGACACTGAGCAGAGCACCCCGACAGTGCCCACCTGCTCTCAAACTAAGGTAGAGTGCCGGTGGCTACTTCCCAGTGATGCTTCACTCGGAGACGTGTGCGAAGGACACTAGAGAAAAATGCCCCAAGGTCATGCCTTCCCGGCCAGAGCCTCCCTCCTGGATAGCCAGATGGTGAGCTTGGTCAGAGCCAGGAGGAGGTTAACCAGGAGGTCCTGGGCCTTGGTGGGGGTGATGGATGGAGTGTGAGAGACACGGGGGGGCCTCCTCGGGGCCAAAGTCTGTGGCTCGCCCCCCTGTCACCGTGACAGGGGGCCACTCGGGGCCGACCTCTGTGGCCTGCCCACCTGTCTCTGGGCAACCGCCCGCCTATCTCACCTGCCAAGTCTTTGATGACAATTGATTCAATCACAGATGTCAATTAAGCGGGAGGCTGGCCATTTAATGCCCCGATGCCAGGGGGCGCTCTCTGCAGCTCCGACCTCCCCAATACTGCAGCCCAAACGTCGCAGATGGCATCTTGGTGTTCCCATAGTCACCGGCCCCACACTGGGCCCCAGAATCATCCATACAGGACCCCTCTGTGATCCTCTCCAGTCAGGTGGCCTCTCCGCTGTCATCCGGGCTACCTATCCCCCCAAAGCCATTTTCCCCTCTTGGGTGTGGTCCCCCCGGGACCTTCGGCCACTTGCCCTGGCCCACCTCCAGGCCAGTCGGGACCCCAGGCCCCCGGCTCTTGGGCGTCCCTCGCAGTGGGCCCCCGGCCCTTTTGACTCATAGTCCTGGCCCCAGCTCGGGCCAGTGGAGGGTACTCTCCCCTTGGGCCTGGGTCTCTCTAGCCCCTCACTCGCATCCTCAGGCCTCACCATGCCACTACTCCCTTTTTCCAAAGGGGCAACTGCAGCACCATGCCCTGTACACTATCACACTCAGGGTCCGCCCTCTCTGGGCCCCTCCAAACACTCAGGGTCACCCACCCAGCGGTGGGAGCTAGGGGTTAAGGTGCCCTGACCCACCCTTCACCGGGGTGGTAACTGGCCTGGCATTTCCTGGGGGCTCCCATGCCACTGAGAGCCCCACCAGGCCACCCACTCCCAGCAGGGTGCAGTTTCACGTCATGCCCAAGACCAGGAGACTCCTTACCATCCCCTTGCAGCTCCCCCTTACCTCCGGGTTGTTCTCAGCAGCTCTCCGGCCAGGCGATGTTGCTGCCTGGCCCCCTGCAGCCAAACTGCTCTGTTTATAGAGGCAGCTGTTGCCTCAAAATGGCTGCCCTCATCAGGCACCTGGAGGCTGACGGCTCCAGGCCCTTAAAGTGGCAGACGCACCCTGTGCTCTGCCACACACCTTCCCCCCCTTTAATCATCACTGCCCGCTCATACTGGGGTTCCTCGTCGCTGCCCCCTCACACTGGGGCTCTGCACCTGCACTGGGGCTCCTTGTTGCTGCCCCCTCACACTGGGGTTCTACATCGCTTGGGGCTCTAAGTCGCAACCCACTGATTGCAAGTGGCAGGCGCACACAGTGCACTGCCACAGTGTGCATAAACAAAAAGGTGCGGGGAGAAGTGCAGCCAGAACTTGAGCAGTAAGTTTTGGAGGAGGAGGTGCAGCGGCTGCAGCATGGCAAACTCAATGAACATGTGCGCCAGGGCCTCCCTCTCTTCACAAAAGCAAAACTGGTCAGAGACCGTTTTGATACACGCCAGATCCATGCCCGTCGTGATGGCCCCATGAAGGAGCTGCCAGCCTAGGTCCCCGGTGGCTCTCAGAATGAGGTCTGAGTACAGACTCTGCCACTGGGGCCTGTCGGCATAACCCTCACCAAAGTAGTCCCGCTATCCGATTCATAGATATTAGGGTCGGAAGGGACCTCAATAGATCATCGAGTCCAACCCCCTGCATAGGCAGGAATAATGTCCAGTCTAAATCTGCTCTCTGCTAGCTTGTGGCCATTATTTCTTGTAACCCCGGCGGTGCCTTGGTGAATAAATACTCACCAATTCACTTCTGTGCCCCCATGATGAACTTATAGGCAGCCACAAGGTCGCCTCTCAACCTTCTCTTGTGGAGGCTGAAAAGGTCCAGGTTCCTTAGTCTCTCCTCGTAGGGCTTGGTCTGCAAGCCCTTAACCATACGAGTGGCCCTTCTCTGGACCCTCTCCAGGTTAGCCACATCCCTCTTGAATTGCGGTGCCCAAAATTGCACGCAGTACTCCAGCTGCGGTCTGACCAGTGCCCGATAGAGGGGAAGTATCACCTCCTTGGATCTGTTCATCATGCATCTGCTGATGCACGGTAAAGTGCCATTAGCTCTTCTGATGGCTTTGTCACACTGCCGACTCATGTTCATCTTGGAGTCCACTAGGACTCCCAGATCCCTTTCCACTTCTGTGCCACCCAGCAGGTCATTCCTTAGGCTGTAGGTGTGCTTGACATTTTTCCTCCCTAGGTGCAGCACTTTGCATTTCTCCTTGTTGAACTGCATTCTGTTGTTTTCTGCCCACTTGTCCAACCT
>NW_005843008.1:400310-402889 GCF_000455745.1 Alligator sinensis
AGCTTTGGCCCGTCTAACTGCCTCCCTACAAGTGCGAGCAGAGGAGGTATATTCATCTTTGGTGATCTCTCCCTGTTTCCACTTTTTATGTGCTCCCCTTTTGGCCCTTAGGCTGCCCTGGATTTCTCTGGTCAGCCAGGGAAGCCTCCTGGCCCCTTTCCCCCTTTTGCCTCGCTCGGGGATCGTCTTGCTTTGTGCCCGAAGGATCATTTCCTTAAGGCACAGCCACCCTTCTTGGGCCCCCACCTCTTCAAAACTCCTACTCTGCAGTGCGTCCTTGACTAATCGCCTGAGTTCATTGAAATCAGCTTTCCTAAAGTCTAGCACTTTCACCCTACTAGTTACCTTACCCACTCAATGTCTTATGAAGAATTCTATTATTAGGTGATCACTGTCCCCGAGATGGCTACCGATTTGGAGGTCCCCTACCATGTCCTCCCCCGTTGCCAATACCAGATCCAGTAAGGCATTCCCCCTAGTGGGACCATGTACCTCCTGCATCAGGTGGAGGTCCTGTACACAGGATAGGAACCTGCGTGAACGGTGGGACTTTGCTGTCTGTGTGTCCCAGCAGATGTCTGGGTAGTTTGTCCCCCATGACTACCGCCTCCCTAGTTTTTATGGTCTCTGAGAGCTGCCTCAGGAGCCCCGAATCTAGTTCTTCCCCTTGGTGTGGGCGTCTGTAGCAGACCCCTACCACCAAATCCCTTTCTCCTTGCCCCCCATGTAACCTAACCCACAATCCTTCTACTTCCTCATCCTTCGATTCCATCTTGATGAGGGTTGATGTATATTGCTCATTGACATAGAGCACAACCCCTCCCCCTTTCTTCCCCACCCTGTCCTTTCTGTACAGCCTATAACCCTCAATATGTACAGCCCAGTCATGGGATGAATCCCCCCAGGTTTCTGTTAGCCCTACTAAGGCAGTCGTAGGTGTTTTCTGCAAGCAGGAGTGCTAGTTCATCCTGCTTGCTCCCCATGCTTCTATCATTAGTATATAGGCACTTGAGCCCTGTGACTGGTGCCTTTGCTGCCCCCAGCTCCGAATCCCAAGAGGCCCCTTATTTCTTACCTGCTTATTGCTTACCTGAGCTGTACTGCTGGCCACCACATGGCTTGCAGGTTTCCAATGTTCTCCTTTTTCAGGGTGGGCTGTCCTTGTGGGTGACACATTATTTGGTGGTCCACAGCTTCCCCCACCCTAGTCTTCCTCTCCCCCCGACGAGCCTAGCTTAAAGCCCGCCAGAAGAGATCCGCCAACCTAGAAGAGAACACACGCTTACCTTTTGGGGGACAGGTGAAACGCATCCCAAATGAGCATGTCCCTCGTTGTGATGTGCGGGTCATTGTCCAGGAAGCTGAAGCATGCCTCGAGACACCATTGCCGAAGCTGCCAGTTGGTCTCTCTAATGCAGTTCTCATGCTGTCTTCCGCGTCCGCTCACTGGTAGGATGGAAGAGAATACCACCTGTGCACCAAACTCCCTCAGCATGCCGCCCAGAGCATTGTAGTCCATCATTGGATGACGTATGGCCAGGCCTGTGCACTGGGCTCAGCCATCCTTGCTCATCATAGTCCAGGAGGTCCCCAATCCGGGTCATTCCCACCTGGGCCATCCTCTGGTCAAGACTGCCCTCCTGTATGATGGGTGGAACTCCCCACAACCCTCATCCTGAGCCCCAGCCCAGACTGCAGCAAAGTCCAGGCCGAGCACATCTCAGAAGGCCCGGTAGAACTCCATGGTGAGCCCGTCCAGCCCCGGTTCTTTGTTGGTGAGCGTGAGATGGAGAGTGAGCGTGAACTTGGCCAAGTTGAGAGGAGACTCCAGGCGGTCATGGTCACTTTCACTTACCTGCAGCAGTTCCTCCCATAGTGCACTGCAGGCTGAGGTCTCGGTCGGCTCCCAGGAAAGGAACCTTCCGTAGAAGGCTCTCGCGTGATCTCGCAGCTCTCCTGGGGCTGAGGAGGGTGTCATTATCCGCCAGGAGGCAAGTGATGTACTTTTTTTGCCCCCCTCCACTTCTCCAGGGCATCAAAGAAGCAGGAGCCATGGTCCATCTCCCTGAGGAGGTGGACTCATGCGTGGATGAACGCAGTTTGAGGTGCGGTGGTCCTCCAGTGCTCTCAGCTCCTCCCGCCTCTCTCTGCACTCTCCACAGAGGGATGGATTCTGTGGGCCAGTGACCAGGCACCTCTCCAGCTCCAACAATTCCTGCTCCAGCTGCTCTCTGGCCACCTCGTGCTGCCAGGTGTGCCCCTGGGTGTAGCTGCAGCAGAAGAGCCGGATACCAACCTTCCTCCCATCCCACCATCTCTGAGCTGAGGGGAAAGACTGCCGCTGCCCATGCCAGGCCAACCAGAACTCCTGAGCTTTGTGTCATCCAGTAGGCTGTTATTAAAGTGCCAGTAGGCTGACCCCAGCTGCCCGGGGCCAAATGCAACCCGGGTAGATATCAGATGGTAATCGCTGAAGGGGACTGGCCTCACTCTGGAGGACACGGCTTGGGCATCTACGTGAGATGAGATGTAAATTCAGTCCTGCTGGAAGTGGCTCCCCCCCCCCCCCCCCCCCCCCC
>NW_005843008.1:402899-408991 GCF_000455745.1 Alligator sinensis
TGGGGACCGGGGGGCCGTCAGGGTGACAGACGCACCAGACGTCCACCAGGGAGTGGTCCTCTAGGAACTCCCTCTCTAGGAACTCCACAAAGTTATCCTTGGGGACCGCCAGGGCTGGGGGTCTTCAGGCCCAACTGTGTCTGCTGACCCGCTCCCCCCCCCCGCATTTTCCCCCCGGGCAGGGCCAGGGGTGCTTATCAGCCTGGTCAGGTCCAGTGGTGCATTCCTGAGTGGTGGGAGTTGGAGTGGCTTCTCCAGCTTCTGCTAATGGTGTGGCAGAGGCCAAGTTGGCTACCAATTGGACCTCTTGGTTTGCTGGGGCCTCTGCTTCCAGCAGAGGGAGACCTGCAGCCCCTTCTTGTGGGGCTGGGGTAAGGGAAGGTTTCCGGGGTTCAGCCTCAGGGGCCTGTGAGGTGGGCTGTGGGATGGGTTCCTCTCCCCACCCGGTGTTCTCCGATGGGGTAGGAGCTGTGGAAGGAGACCCTTCCAAGGAAGGGGCAGGGGTTGTATCCCCCTCTGGGCCCATAGCGGAGCCCACCAGGATGAGCCCCAGGGTCCCTTTGCTGAGGGGATGGGGAAGGCCTTGCCACCAGGTTGGTCTCAGCAGGGCCAGGGGTCTCCTCCATCATGGGCTCCTCGATGGGAAGTGGGGCTCCCTCTGAAGGTATTACTCCCACTTTTTCTGGAGGGGTGGGGTCCTCAGGAGCAGCTCTGGTGGTCATCAGGGGCTGTCTCAAGTGTCCCCACCCCCTCCTTGGAAAGGTCTGGGGGGGGCCTCCACTATGGAGGGGTTGAGCTGCTCTGGGGCTCTTCTTTTTGGGGCCCACCCTGGTGGGGGAGCTCCACCCACTCAGCAATCAGGTGCTCCTCAGGAGGGGAGGGAGGGGTGGAAGGAGAAATGCCTGAGGTGGAAGGTTGGGCAGGGAGTTGGGGTGGGACTGAGCCCGGCTCTGGGCCTGCCTCCCTCTACCCATCTCCCTCTCCTGATCCCTGCCCCCCGAGTGGAAGTGGTGGGCTCAGCAACTGGGGTGTTGGTAGGGGTGGGGGGGCTGGGGGTGCCGGTGGCAGGGGCACCCTCTCCACTTGCAGGGGCCCACGGTGCCTCCCGCTCTTGGCCATAGGGGCATTCATGATGGAGGTGCCCCACCCCACGGCATCTATAGCACCGCAGGTCCCCCATGGTGAAAAATATTCAGAACATGCTACCCCATAGATAACCTGGAGGGACCTTTTTCACCCCAGCCATGTTCCCACCACCAGCTGAATAGTTACTGGCCGGCGGAAGGATTGAATGTGCCGGAGACTGGGGTCTCGGCACCCCAAGGGGAGAGGGGTCACTGGGGAGATTACCCTCCCCAGAGATTCCAAATGGGGCAGGAGTGCCCAGTTTGGGACATACGGGGGGACACAGCTGAGGACCACCTAAGTCCCCAACTCTTCCAGGGGCTCAACTGGGATGTATTCACCATCCACTATGAGCCCCTTCTCCACCACCTTCTGTTCAATGGCCTCCATGGCAAGGAAGAACACTCCCTTGACATGGAACCTGGAGACTGCCACAGTTCTGGGGGCCTGCATTTATGGCTCAAAAGTGACCCCATCATGCTCAGGCAGCCAGCATCTCACCCCATTCTTGTGGGTGAGTGCTGGAAAGGCACCCCCCCTGCCCCCGTCCGAACTGGATGATGCATTGGTGGAGGTGAAGGGCCCTGGTCTTGACCCCGATGGGCAGCCAGTGGCTGCCTTGAAGTAACTACACACCACCTGGGGAGCTGTTCCTGTGGGGCCAGGACTAGGGCCGAGGAGTGGGTTGGCTTTGGGGGTGAGGCCCTTGTCCTTCCTCCCCCACCAGCTGCAGTGCAAGGGCTCCTCAGGGGCCTCCCCTTTTCCTTCCCCTTGCCCTTTACCCTGGGAATGAGGGTCGGGGGGGTGGTCTTGCTTGCCCCTGATCATGCTGACAGTTGCCGGGCGCTGGGCAGCTACTGCCCCTCATGCGGAGGCTACAGGGCCTACTGCACCTGGAAGAAGGGGCACCAGGGCTGCCCCCAAGTTGCGGCCTTCTTTTTAGCTTCCCCTGTCAAGGAGGCCTTGTCCTGGGGGAGGCACTTCCTCCATGCTGCACTGTGCAGGGGAGAAGGATCATGGGGAGAGGGTAGCCAGGAGGCAGAGTAACAGGAGGGCAGGGGCAGCCATGCTACTGGCCTGTTTGGCCTCAAAAAAACACCAGGGAAGGGGAGTGGAGCACAGGACTTGCACACTAGGAAGATACGTGGGGCAGGGGAGGGGCAGAGAGGCAGCTCTGCCGCGAAACAATACGACAAAACTAACAGTAGTAAAATCATTTAAAAAAAAAAAACAAAAAACCCCAGTGGCGGACCTCAGGAAAGAGTATTGAACCTCAGAGGCGGCAGAGGCGGGGTGTTCATAGCTCCGGTGCTGGGGAGTGACGTGAGGAGGTTCACTGTGCTGTGGTGTGCTGGGGTCCTTTGTGGCAGGAGCAAGTGAAAGTGAGTCCAAAAACCAAATGATAGGACAAACAACAACCAAAGCAAAAAGTAGTTCTCGGGGAAGCCAGGTGGTGTGGTGCAGTGGTGAACAGCTCAGAAATCGGTGCTGGAGTGTGCTGGGGGAACCAGAGGGGTGCTGGGGTTCAGTGATCACCAAATAAAGTCTACAAGAACACAAATCCTGTGGGGGGGGGGGAGAAAGGTGGCAGCAGCAGTGATGGGGGGGGTCCTCCCCAACATTGGGGGGGCACCAACACCACTGACCACCTGCAGCATGCCCCCCGCAAGTGGGAGCACCGTTGGCAAACAGCAAGCCCCGGCAGTGCCAATGCAACAACCCACCAGCTGGCAGTATGGGAACTTGCAAGCCAGGGAGTTTTAAGCCCGGCACAATGGCAGGTTGACCTCACATGTTCCACCACTTGGTGTCTGGGTGGGACGCTTGGTCGGTTGGTGGCTCGGTTGGTCTATTTGACTAAAAAGACCCATGGGCCTAGCCCACTAAAAACTCATGGGCTGCCACTGCTGGGCGGCCAAGGTCCATGAAACCAATAAATGATGGGGGGACAACAAATGAGAAAACAGGGTGTGCATGTGAAGGTCAAAGGGCCAAAACAATTGCTCCCTGGGGGGACACCAAGCACAGCATGCCAGACAGTGCCCACCGACTCTCGAACTCAGAGTGCTGGTGGTTACTGCCCAGTGATGCTCCACTTGGAGACACGTGCAAAGGACACCAAGGAAAAGTGCCCCTATGTACCCAGGAACCTTCCTGGCCAGAGCCTCCTGCCTGGATAGCCAGCAGACAAGTTTGGCCAGAGCCAGGAGAAGGTTGACCAGGAGGTCCTGGGACTTGGTGGGGCGACGGATGGGGTGCGCGTAAATCAAAAGGTGTGGGGAGTAGTGCAGCCAGAACTTGAGCAGCAAGTTCTGGAGGAGGAGGTGCAGGGGCTGCAGCCTGGCGCACTCGATGACTATGTGCACCAGGGTCTCCCTCTGACAAGGCACGCTCGTCCACACCATCTCGATCCACACCAGATACATGCCTGTCGCGACAGCCCCGTGAAGGAGCCGCCAGCCTAGGTCCCCGGTGGCTCTCGGGATCAGCTCTGAGTACAGGCTTTGCCACCGAGGACCGTTGGCATTGCCATCGTCAAAGTAGTCCTGCCACTTGGTGTCCTGGTGGGACACAAGGGTGGCATGGTGGATGGTTCTGTGGATGAGCATGTAGAACTGGCGCTGGTGGGCCATCAAAAAGCAGACCGGTGGTGTGTCCCCCAGCCTGCAGAGGTGTTGTGTGGGGGAGTGCCTCAGAGCCCGTTGTTGTGCGGGCCCAACCAGGAACTCCACCGGGCTGGGGGACTTGGGAGGGCGGGGACCACCCCCTTGCAGGACCCGCTCGATGTAGGCAAGGGCGTCTGCGTGCAGCGTGGCTTTCACCTCCCGGACTAGGCACGAGCAAGTTGCAAGACCTATGGTCAGGCCTGTACGCCGGGCCAGCACCGCGGGGCTCAACCATCCTTGCTCGTCGTAGTCCAGGAGGTCTCCGATCCAGGTGATTCCTACCCGGGACATTCTCAGGGAGGCCTCGGGCGAGGCTGCTGCCGAGACCGACCGCTGTGGGTTGAAAAACAGTGGCTTGGCCAGCAGGTCACCGTCCCTGGCCACCCTCAAAGGGGACCTGGAGGTGGAGACCAGTCCCCAGGCCTTGAGGAGGTCTCGGTAAAAGAGCGGCAGCTCCCCCACGACTGTCACGAGCTCTAGGCTGTGCAGGAAGAAGAGCTGCTGGTCATATCGGAGCCCCCGGGGGCGGCGGAGGAAGGCTCGCCCCAACAGGCTCCATGCTGCGTGGCTCCCATCACTGTCCAGCAGTCTCTGCAGGGCTCCAAGGCGGAAGGTCAGGACCTGGCTGCAGAGGCACACCAGGCCCTGCCCCCCCTCTTGCAAGGGGAGGGTCAGCACCCGTACAGAGACGCAGTAATGTCTTGGCCAGAAAAACCCAACCGCCCGTCTCTGGAGCCTGGCAAGAACCTCGGGGGGCACGGGGAGGGTATTGAAGCGGTACCAGAGCATGGACAGGACCAACTGATTCAACACCAGTGCCCACCCCCGGAGGGACAGGTACTGCAGTAGCCCCATCCATGCCCGGATCCTCCTCGCCACCCTCTGTTCTAGATCTGCCCAAATCTCCGGTGGGGAGGGGTCTGTGGGGGACAGGTAGACCCCCAGGTATAGCAATGGGCCCGCACTCCACCCAATGCCCTAGAGTGTGGGTGGGACTATTTGATGTCCTGTTGACAGCTATAAAGCTTTAGAACTTAGAGCCGTCGGTGGAATACGGCATCCGGTGCTGGTGCTGCTGAGCCGCTCCGGACAATTGGTGTTAGAGGAGAAAAAAAATCAGGGGCCGCCGCTCGTGCTTGGGTGGCTGGGCTCCACAGGACAATCAACTGATTATGTGGGACAAATAAAAAGAAAACAGGGTGTGCACGTGAAGATCAAAGGGCCAAAACAAGTGCTCCCCCAGGGGACAATGAGCAGAGCACCCCAGACAGCGCCCACCCGCTGACAACCTGCGGGATCCCGCCGGCTGCTACTGCCCAGTGGTACTCTGCTCAGAGATGGGTGCGAAGGACACTGAGGAAAAATGCCCCAAGGTCTAGCCCACCTGCCACCCGGCACCCACCGTCAGCCTGGAGCTCTTGGCCCAGTTGACCCGGTCGCAGGAGGCCGCCAAATAAACCGACTGGCAGGCTGCCACCCACTCCAGATCTTCCGAGCCCTGGACCACGAGGAGCACGTTGTCAGCTTATGCCAAGAGGACCAGCTGCAGCGCCAGTTCCCGGAGCACCAACCTGGCCACCCGCCTCCGCAGGAGGCACAGGAAGGGCTCCAGGCCTAGCACGCGCAGCTGGCCTGACATCGGGCAGCCCTGACGCAGCCCCCGCCTGAACGGGATGGGCTCTGTCAGGGACCAGTTGAGCTTAACCAGGCACTCCGCGGAGGCGTACAGCACCTGGAGAGCCCGCACAAAGTGCGATCCGAAGCTAAATGCCCGCAGCGTACCTGTGAGATACCCGTGGTCCATCCTGACGAATGCCTTCTCCTGATCGAGGGAGAGCAGGCCGAATGACAGGCCCCCACAGTGCGCCAGCTCCAGGAGGTCCCGCACCAGGTACAGGTTCTCGAAGATGGAGCGACCTTGCACCGTGTACGTCTGGTCGGGATGGATCACGCCCGCCAGCACGGACCGCAGGCGCAGAGAGACGGCCTTCGCCACCCCCTTATACACAGGACGCCAGTTCCTCAGGTTGCGGAGGTCCCCCTTCTTTGGCAGGAGAGTCAAAACCGCCCTCCTGCATGATAGGGGGAGCTCCCCGCAGCCCTCGGCCTTGGCCCAGACCGCGGCAAGGTCCGGGCCGAGCACGTCCCAGAAGGCCCGGTAGAACTGTTAAAGTGCCAGTAGGCCGACCCCCGCCGCCCGGGGCCAAACGCAACCCGGGCGCACACCAGATGGTGATCGCTGAAGGGGGCCGGCCTCACTCTGCAGGACATGGCTCGGGCCTCCACGCAGGGCGAGATGGA
>NW_005843008.1:409186-409444 GCF_000455745.1 Alligator sinensis
CCCCGTTGCCTACGCGAGCGGTCCTGTTCCTCGAGGGTGACGTTGAAGTCCCCGCCCAAGACCAGGCTCTCACGAGGGCTCAAGGTGCCCATGTAGTCGGCCGCCCGGCGGAAAAAATCCGCCCCGTCTGTCATTAGGGTGGGGCTGTACACGTTTACAAAGTTGACTACTGTCCCCGCCACTCGGGCCCGGACGTGGAGCAGGTGGCCTGGCACCGCCTCAACGTCCTCTAAGATCTCCGGCCGCAGGCTCGGGGGG
>NW_005843008.1:409473-409874 GCF_000455745.1 Alligator sinensis
AACCCCTGCGTCCCCACCCCGGCCGCCAGTTGGCAGCGTCGGCTGCAGTTGTCCGTGTCTCCTGGAGGAAAGCTACCAAGTAGCCCCCTTCCTGAAGGAAGGAGAACACCTGGCTCCTCCGGAGACCCTGCCTGCAGCCAGGGACGTTGAGGGCCACGATGGTAAGCGATGTCATGGCTGGCAGGAGGGGGCTCCGATGGCTTGGCCGGGGGTTCGCTCAGGGCAAAGCCCAGCCGGTACCCGGCCCCCCGCCCATACACAGTCAGGGCGTCGTACATGGACCGGGCCCGGTTGTACACCCGGGCGTTGCACCTGTTCGGCCCCTTCCCCTCCTTGACCAGCACCCTCGTGGCCTCGAGGATGCTACTCAAGCCGCCCCAGCGGGCCAGGGCCAGCTGCAG
>NW_005843008.1:409884-410213 GCF_000455745.1 Alligator sinensis
GAGCGCCCCGGGGTCTCTCCCACTCCAGGAAGGCCACCAGAGCCTCCCTGGGGACCGCTGCGCCTGGGGGGGCTGCAGGCTCAACGCTGCCTGCTGACCCCCCCGCATCCTCAGCCTGGTCAGGTCCAGTGGCACTATTGTCAATTCATACACAAGTCCTTAGGGATCTTTGGGCCACCCCCGTCAGGTGGCCGATAGTGGTACTGGCACCCGGCTGGTAGCCGGGCAGGTCTTTCCCTGGAACACTCTGGATACTTAAAAATTCTTCGGGGGCCGCCACTCTACAAAGGTAAGGCGGCTGGGCTCCCGAACATTTCAACCAAACATAA
>NW_005843008.1:420493-420865 GCF_000455745.1 Alligator sinensis
CACGGGTGTGGTTCCCCCCAGCCTGCAGCAGTGGTGAGGGGCGGAGTGCATGGGGGCCCGCCGCGGCGCGGGCCCCACCACAAGCTCCACCGGGCTGGGGGACTCGGGAGGCCGGGAACCACCCTCTCGCAGGACTCGCTCGATGTAGGCCAGGGCGTCTGCGGGCAGCGCAGCTTTCACCTCCCGGACTAGGCGCGAGTAAGTTGCACGCCCTAGGGTCAGGCCCGTACGCCGGGCCAGCGCCGCAGGGCTCAACCACCCTTGCTCGTCGTAGTTCAGGAGGTCTCCGATCCGGAAGATGCCCACCCGGGCCATCCTCCGGGCGGCCTCGGGCGAGGCTGCTGCCGAGACCGCCAGCTGCGGGGTGGAGAA
>NW_005843008.1:422991-423644 GCF_000455745.1 Alligator sinensis
CAGGGCACCGCCCAGCCGGTACCCGGCCCCCCGCCCGTACACAGTCAGGGCGTCATACATGGACTGGGCCCGGGTGTACACCCGGGCGTTGCACCTGTTTGGCCCCTTCCCCTCCTTGACCAGCGCCCTCGTGGCCTCGAGGATGCTACTAAAGTCACCCCAGCGGTCCAGGGCCAGCTGCACCCGGGCCGGAGCACGCCGGGTACTCTCCCGCTCCAGGAAGGCCACCAGAGCCTCCCTGGGGACCGCCGCGGGTGAGGGGGCTGCAGGCTCAACGCTGCCTGCTGACCACCTCTCGGTCCGCATGGGCCTCCGACTCGGCCCCTTTAGGGAGATCTGCAGCCCCTTCGCAGGAGGAAAAACCTGGCCCCTGCCCTGCCTCCCCGCTAGCTGTCACAGGGGTGGCTTGGGTGGGGGCGGGGAAGGCCTCCCCCTCGGGTCCCGTTCCGGAACTCACCGGGGTGAGCCCCAGGCTCCCTTCTCTGGGGGGGGGCGATGTTGGGGAGGGCCCTACCTCCATGGTGGCAGGCTCAGGGGCCTCCGCTAGCATGGGTTCCTCCTCTCGCTCTACTCCTGGGACTTCCTCCGCCGGGATCACGCGGACTTTTTCCGGAGGGGGGGCGTCTTCCGGAGCAGCTCTGCTGGCTGGGGGG
>NW_005843008.1:423768-441756 GCF_000455745.1 Alligator sinensis
GCCTCCACCCGCTCACCTAGCGGGTGATCCTCAGCACGGCCGAGAGGCCTGCCCGAGGTGGAGGCTTGGCCAGGGGTTGGGGCTGGGGCTGGGGCTGAGGCCAGGACTGAGCCCGGCTCTGGGCCTATCTGCTCCTTCCCGTCTCCTGCTCCCTGCCCCCTGGTGACTGGGGCCGGGGCCATGGGGGGCTCTGCTGCTGGGGGGCTGCCGCTTGGGCCGGGGAGGCTGGGGGGGGTGGGGGCAGGGGGGCCCCCCCCCCCCGCATTCTTGGCGGAGGTGCCCTACCCCGCGGCACTTGTAGCACCGCAGGTCCCCCACCGTAAAGAAAATGCGGTGCGGGGCCACCCCAAACTTGACCTGCAGGGATCCCTCCACCCCCAGCTGCACCCCCGCCGCCGGCTGAATCATCACCTGCCGACGGAAGGCGCGCATGTACCGGAGCCTGGGGTCCCAGCATCCCAAGGGCAGAGGGACCACCGGGGAGATTACCTTCCCCAGCGAACAGAGTTGGGGCAGGAGGGCCCGGTTACGGAGGTACGGGGGCACTGAGCTGAGGACCACCCAGATCCCTGGCTTCTCTAGGGGCTCAACGGTGACGTACTCCCCGTCCACCACGAGCCCCCTCTCCACCGCCTTCTGGGCGGCGGCCTCCGTGGCAAGGAAGAACACTCCCTTGCCATGGAACGTGGAGGCCACCACAATTTTCGGGGCCCCCACTACCCGAGCTAGGGCCCGCACATAGGGCTCAAAAGCGGACCCTTCCCGCTCAGGTAGCCAGCATCTCACCCCATTTTTCCGGATGAGTCCTGGGAAGGGGGCCCCCCCGCCTGGGATGGAAGATGCCGAGGCGGTGGAGGTGCTGGCACCCGGCCCCGGGTCTGGCCCCGCTGCGTGGCCAGCGGCCGCCTTGGCGTAACTACGGGCCCCCCCCTTCTCTCGGGGGGGGGGGCGCTCCTGTGGGGCCAGGACTCATGCCAGGGCCTGCCGCAGCAGGGGGCGGGCTGCCTCTTGGGGCGGGACCCTTGCCTTCCCCCCCCCTTTCATGGAGGAGGCCCCTGGGGAGCCCTTGCCTTTCCCCTTCCCCTTGCCCCCACCCTCCGCTCTAGGGCCGGGGCCAGGGCCAGTGCTAGTGGCAGTGCGGGCCTCCTCGCCCGGGCTTGGCTGGTGCTCGCCGGGGGCTGCCCACTCACTGCCTCGTTGGCCCCGAGAGAGGGGCCAACAACTTCACAGCCAACCTTAACAACAACTCCAACTCCCCCTCCTTGTTTCAGAGGAAGGGGGGGAGGCATCTCCTCCATGCTGCACCATGCAGGGCAGGACCACAGGGGCAGGGCGGCCGGGACACAGGGTCACACGGGGGAGGGGCACGCATGCCGCTGGCCTACTCAGCCTAAACAAAACACCGGGAGCGGGGAGTGGAACACAGGACACACACAATAGGGAGACACCTGGGGGGAGGGCAGGGGAGGGGATGAAAGGCAACCCAGCCGCCAAGCACCGGCCAGACAGTAGGCAAACAATAGGCAAGCGATAGAAAAACAATAGGAAAACAGCCTACGGGCGGCCCCACAAAACTTAACAAGCTTCCAAGACTTCAAAAAAATACAAAAATACACCTCAGAGGCGGGGTGCTCGCGTACCTCCGGGGTGGCTGCACAGTCCTTACTCATCGTAGTCCAGGAGGTATCTGATCTCGGTGATCCCCACCTGGGCCATCCTCCGGGGAGCCTCAACTGACGCTGCTGCAGGTTGAAGAACAGTGGCTCGGCAAGCAGGTCGCCACCCTCAATGGAGACCTGGAGGTGGAGAGCAACAGCCAGGCCTTGAGGAGGTCATGGTAAAAAACCCCCAGAACTCTCTTGCCCTGTGTGAGCTCTAGGGCATGCAGGAAGAAGAGCTGCTGGTCATATCGGAGCCCCCAGAGGTGGAGAAGGAAGGCCCACCCCAACTGGCTCCATGCCGCGTGGCTACCATCACTGTACAGTAGTCCCTGCAGGACCTGAAGGTGGAAAGTCTGGATCTGGCTGTGGAGGCTGACCAGGCCCTACCTCCGCTCTCGCAAGGGGAGGGTCAGGACCCACGCAGAGACCTAGTGTTGACCCAGCCAGAAGAACCCGAGCGCCCATCTCTGGAGCCTGGCCAGGACCCTTGGGGACATGGGCAGGGTCTTGAAGTGGTACCAGAGCATGGACACAACTAGCTGATTCAACCTGAATGCCTACCCCCAGAGGGAAAGGCATTGCAGTAGCCCAGTCCATGCCCAGAGCCATCCAGCCACCTGCTCCTTAGGTCTGTCCAGTTCTCCAGAGGGGAGGGGTCTGTGGGGGACAGGTACAACCCCAGATAGAGCAGTGAGCTTGCGCTCCACTGGATGTCCTGGAGCACGGGTGGGAGTGATCCCACCTGCCACCTGGTACCCACCATCAGCCCAGAGCTCTTGACCCAGCTGACCTGGGAGGAGGAGGCTGCCAAGTGGCAGGCTGCCACCCGCATCAGGTCTCCCAGGTCCTGGAGAACAAGGAGCATGTTGTCAGCATATGCCGACAGGACCAGCCACAGTGCCAGCTCCCAGAGGAACAACCTGGCCACCCGCCTCTGCACGAGGCACAGGAAGGGTTCCAGGGCCAGTGTGTACAACTGACCTGACATTGGGCAGCCTTGACTCACCTTATCCTGAATGGGATGGGCTGCATCAGGGATCAGTTGAGCTTGACCAGGCACTCTGCAGAGGTTTAGAGCACCTGGAGGGCCTGTACAAAGTGAAGTCCAAAGCCAAATGCCTGCAACGTACCTGCAAGGTACCCATGGTCCACCCTGGCAAAGGCCTTCTCCTGATTGAGCAAGAGGAGACCGAACAACAGGCCCTCCCAGCACACAAGCTCCAGGAGGTCCCGCACCAGGTACAGGTTGTCAAAGATAGAGCAACCTTGCACCATGTAGGTCTGATCAGGATGGATCACATCTGCCAGCACGGACCGCAGGCACGGTGAGATGGCCTTTGCCACCACCTTATAATCCCTCCTCTGCATGGACACGGGACACCAGTTCCTCAGGTCGTGGAGGTCCCCCGTCTTCGGCAGGAGGGTCAAGACCGCCCTCCTGCACAACAGGGGGAGCTCCCCGCAAACCTCGGCCTCGGCCCAGACCGCGGCAAAGTCCAGGCTGAGCACATACCAGAAAGCCAGGTAGAACTCTGTGGTGAGCCCATCCAGCCCTGGCGCTTTGTTGCCGGGCATAAGAGGGATAAAGAGTGTGAGCTTAACCAAGGTGAGAAGAGCCTCTAGCCAGTTGCGGTCACCCATACTCACCTGCGGTAGACCCTCCCACAGGATGTCACAGGCTGCGGCTTTGGTTGGCTCCCAGGAAAAGAGGCTCTAGCGTGATCTCGCAGCTCTCCCAGGGCTGAGATAGGGGTGCTGTCATCCTCCAGAAGGCAAGTGACGTACTTTTTTGCCTCCCTCCACTTTTCCAGGGCATTGAAGAAGCGGGAGCCATGGTCCATCTCCCATAGGAGGTGGACTCGCGCGTGGATGAACACACCATGGGCACGGTGGTCCTCCAGTGCTCTCAGCTCCTCCTGCCTCTCCCTGCACTCTCCGCAGAGGGACAGATTCTGCGGGTTGGTGACTAGGCGCCTCTCCAGCTCTAACAATTCCCACTCCAGCTGCTCCCTCACTGCCTCCCACTGCCAGGTGTGCCCCCAGGTGTAGCTGTGGCAGAAGAGCCGGATGCGGACCTTCCCCCACATTCCACCATCTCTGAGCCAAGGGGAAAGACTGCTGCTGCCCGCTCCAGGCCAACCAGAACTCCTGGAAGGCCTCTCCAAACTCGAGTCCTCCAGAAGGCTGTTGTTAAAGTGCCAGTAGGCCGACACTGGCCACCCAGGGCCAAACGCAACCTGGGCGGACACCAGATGGTGATCGCTGAAGGGGGCCGGCCTCGCTACTCTGGAAGACTTGGCTCGGGCATCTGCAGGCAATGAGATGTAAATGCAGTCCAACAGGGAGTGACTCCCCCACTCCCTCTCCCCCACACATATGTGGGGGTTGGGGGGGGCATCGCGGTGACGGGTACACCAGATATCCAGCAGGGAGTGGTCCCCCAGGATCTCCCTGAAGACAACTGGTGGGGACTTCAACGTCACCCTGGAGGAACAGGACCACTCAAGGTAGGGAATGGAGCCAGGCCACTGCAAAGACCAGGTACTCACAAGGGCTCAGGTTGCCCAGATAAATGGATGAATTCCACTCGTTCTGGGTCCTGGACAGGGGCATAAACATTAACCAGGTTACACACTACCTCTGCCGCCCGTACCCAGACATGAGGTGGTGCCTGGCCACATACTCTAACATCCACTAAGAGCTCTGGCTGCAGCCTCGGGGAGAACAGGGTGGCCACCCTGCAAGAGGTAACTGACAGGTGACTTAAGAAAGCCCTGTCTTCCCACTCCAGCTGCTAGGTGGCATCAGCAGCTGGAGTTGTCCGGGCTCCTGGAGGAAGACCACCGAGTACCCCCTCCCTAAGGAAGGAGAGCTCCTGGCTCCTCCACAGACCTTTCCTGCAGCCATGGATGTTAAGGGTCATGATGGTCAGCAACTTCATGGCTGGGAGTGGGGTGGCTCAGATGATTCAGCCGGGGGCTCACATATGGCAATGCCCAGCCGGAACTCGGCCTCCCGCCCATAGGTAGTAAGGGCATCGAAGAAGGACCATGCCTGGGTGTACATCTGGGTGTTGCACCTGCCTGGCCCCTTTCCCTCCTTCACCAGTGCCCTTGTGGCCTCAAGGATGCCGATAAAGTCACCCCAGTAGTCCAAGGTGAGCTGCACCTGGACCTGTGCATGCCGGGCGTTCTCCCTCTCCAGGAATTCTACAAGATCATCCCTGGGGATCACCAGGGCTGGGGGGGCTACAGGCTCAGCATCACCCCCCCCCCCCCCCCCCCCCCCCGCATCCTCCGCCTGTTCTTAGGGCCCAGTGGTACCTGCCTGAGTAGTGGAAGGGGTGACGGTCCCTCCCGCCTCCGCTGATGGCAATGCAGAGGCTTGGCCAGACTCCATCTGGGCCTCCCTATTCATTGGGGCCTCTGCTGTGGTCTGAGGGAGAGCTACAGCCCATTGGGGTGGGTCTGGAGCTGAAGCTGGCCCCAGAGTGGGAGGGCCAGGGCAGTTGACTTGGGCAGGTTCCTCTCCCAGATCTTGTTCTTCTGGCTGGGTGGGGGGCCCTTCTGCCCTGCCCTAAGAAGGGTTGGCAGGGGAAGAGTCAGAGGAGATCCCTCTGAATCATTGGGGGATGTCCCCTTCTCTATGGGGCCCTCAACAGAGCTCACAGGTGTGAGCCCCAGGGCCCGTTCTTCCCCCTGGACTTGACTGGGGGAAGGCGGGGGGAGGCACTGCAAACAGGGCTGGCATGGCAGGGCTGGGGGTCTTTTCCATGGGCTCCTCTTCTGGGCTCCCCCATGGTAGCAGAGGTGGTAGAAGTGGGGCCTCCTTCACCGGGACAACTCTTATCTTTTCTGGAGTGGGGTCCTAAGGCACAACTGTAATTGCTGCGAGGACCTGGTGGTGAGCAGCCCCTGCTCCATCCTCGATGGCATTGGAGGGAGACCCCTCTGCCTCAGGGGGGTTGAGCTGTGCCTGGGCTTTCCTTTTGGGGGCCTGCCAAAAGGGGACCTGCACCCGCTCAGCTCCTGGGTGCTCTTCAGGATGTTCCTCAGGAGGGGAAGGGCTGGGGAAAGGGGAGGGGGCACAGGGCTAACAAAAGGGGAGTGGACGGGGGGGAGGGGCTGGGGCTGGGCTAGGGGCGGGGCCTACCTGCCCCTCCCCTCTTTCAACTTCTTCCCCCCATCCTTTACAGGGGGCTATGGCACTGGGGTGCCATCAGAATGGGGGGGCAGGGCACCCGGTGGTGGGAGCACCCCCTCCGCTAGTGGGGGCCCGTGGTGCCTCCCTGGACTGGCTGTAGGGGCACTTGTGCCTCAGGTGCCCTATGCCGTGGCACCTGTAGCACCGCAGGTCCCCCACGGTGAAAACAACCCGCATCAGGGCCCCCCTGTAGATAACAGGGAGGGACCCCTCTGCCCCCAGCTGTGTCCCCGCCAGCAGCTGGATCATAACCTGCCGGTGGAAGGACCTCATGTGCCGGAGGCTGGGATCCCAGCACCCCAATGAGAGAAGGGTCACCGGGGAGATCACCCTTCCCAGGGTTTGCAACTGGAGCAGCGGCGCCCAGTTGGGGACATAAGGGAGACCGAGCTTAGGACCACCCTGGTCCCCAACTCCTCCAGGGGCTCAACCAGGATGTACTCACTGTCCATGACGAGCCCCCTTTCCACTGCCTTTTGTGTGGCGGCCTCCATGGGAAGGAAAATCTCCCTTGCCATGGAAATGGAAGGCCACCATGATCTTGGGGTCCCTTTCAAACCTTACATTTGGGCCCTGGCTTGGGTATTGGGGGCCCCCATTTCTCTTGGGCAGCCAGCATCTCACCCCATGCTTGCGGGTGAGTGCCAGGAAGGGGGCCCCACCGCACGAGGTGGATGGGCCACCAATGGAGGAGGTGGAGGGCCACAGCTTGGGCCCTGCTGGGCAGCCTGCTGCCGCCTGAGCATAACTGCAACCCCCAACTGGGAGGTTGCTCCTGCAGGGCCAGGGCCAGGCCGAGCAGGTGATGAGTTGAGGGGGGCCAGACGCCTAGCCACCTTGGAAGCTGATGGCTTGGGCTTTGGGGCAGGACCCTTACCTTTCCCCTTCACCTTTCTCCCCTCCTGAGGTGTAGGAGGCCACAGAGGAGCCCTTGCCCTTGCCCTTTGCCCTGGGGACCAGGGGCAGGGGGCTGGCCTTTGATGTCCTGCTGGCCCCCAGCTATGGTGTCAGTCACCGGGGATTGGATGGCAACTTCTCCCGGTGTGGAGACCTCTGTAAGGCCTACCACACTTTCAGGGGGTGGTTCTAGACTTGCCCCCAGTCTGGGGGCTTCAATAAGGGCTGCCCCTTCAAGGAGGGTCTGCCCTGGGGGAGGCATCTCCTCCATACTGCACCATGCAGGGGAGAAGGGTCATGGGGAGAGGACAGCCGGGATACAGGGCAACATGAGGGAAAGGGGAACCATGCTGCTGGCCTACTTGGACTAGACAAACACTGGGAAAGGGGAGTGGAGCACAGGACTCACACACTTGGAAGACACCTAGGGGGAGGGGAGGCAGCTCTGCTGCAGTAGGTACAAAAATACAAAAGATAGGAGCCTAGTGGTGGGCCCTGGGGAAAGCTAGACCCCAGAGGCAGGGATGGTGGCATACCTCCAGTGGTGGATGCACAGTGCTGGAGGGTGGGGTGCAAGGTGCAGTATGCTGGGGTGTGGTGAGGTCTTCTTGTGCAGGGGCCCAGAAACCGAACAATAGGACGAAAACACAAACCAGTCCTCATGGAAGCTGTGAAAGTGGTGTGGTGCGGTGCAATGCTGTGCTCTGGAGCGTGGTGGTGACCAGTCATGTGGGCAGCATGGGAACTTGCAAGGCAGGGAGTTTTAAGCCCAGCATGAGGGCGGGCTGACCTTGCATGTTCCACCACTTGGTGTCCAGGTGGGAGGGTCAGTTGGTGGCTTGGTTGGTGTGTTGGTGCATGGGTGGATCGACTGAAAGATGTGGACTTCGGTGCATGGGTCGATGGGTCGATCGGTCTGTCACAAAAATTAAAATCATCTCGAAGCTGACATAAATGAAGAAAACACTTCACATCCTAAGTGTGGAGAGATGAGGAGCTCAGTGCTTAGGCAGCCATCATGTCCCCCCGCATGCCTATGGTTTTAAAATGACTAACAGCTGGCCTGTCTGTTAGATACCTTTGCTTTTGGGATCTAATTTTGGAAATTTGGGTAAAGGTATCTAAGATCTGCATATGAGTGTGTCGCTGAACATGGGTTCAGTGTAAGAACAACACTGGCTGAGGACTGCGCTGCCTTTTATTAGTCACTGGATAATATGAAGCATCTCAAATGTGCTTTTATATTAGCATCTTTTATTTTTTATTGTATTGCTTTCTAGTTGGAAAAGGATGCGAATTCAGCCTTGCCCTGGTTATATCTGACCCTGGTTCGACACATCACTCACCTTTAATCTTCCTCATTTTTTGGTCTCACCTTTGAGTAGGAGCAACCAGTAGCAGGTGAGGCAACATCAGCCAAACACTCAGAGGAAACACCCGCAGCAGTTACACTCGGGGAAATTGGAGCAAACCAGGATTTCCTGTGCTGCATAAACAAGCCAAGACTCTCAAACGGTTAGGTTAATTGTATTTGGATCTTGGGGAGTACTGGATTTGCAGCTGAATACAGGCTTTTATCTGTGTCTCAGCAAAAGCTGCTGGTCACAAGGCAGGATGATATATTAAAGGTACCCCATTGCAAAATACTTAGGCAAGTAATGTTAGTGTAGGATATATGGTGTAAGGAGAACAATAGTCCACCAGCTATTGTCAGGAGATAAAACCCTGGAGATGCTGGTTCTGCTTCTGCTTTTTCTGGTTTCTTGCTGACTTCAGCACCGGGTGACTGGGAGAAGCCAGGTTCACAGTCTTTACATGCCTCTCTGCTAAGAGTGCATGTGTAAGGAATTGCCTATACTGCTTGAATGAAATGCATAGGCAATTGCATGTGAATGAAGTAAACAGAGGAGGAGCAATGGGTGGAACCAAAGGAGGGGCATAGGTGGAGTAAATGTTAATGAGCATGACCCGAGGTGTATAAAATGTGAAAAGAACTAAACCGTTTGGGTTGGTCTAATAAAAGATGTCAAATTCACCCAAGGAACCTTGTCTGCCTATGTCCTTAGACCAACATGGCTACATCCTAAACCCCTGCAAAAGAACTAATGTTCACTGCAGGTCCCCTGGTTCACAGTTTAAGACTGTGTGTCCGCAAGGGACCTTAGCTCACAACAGCTTATTTAAAATGGAGACCGGGCAATGTGTGATGGTGTTTGCTCCCTGCCTGTTCTGGCAACTAGGGAGACCATGATCCAATTGCTCATGGATCCTCTTACTCAGCCGTTGAGCGCCACATGGAGTTGGGGTCTAACAGAGACCTCCCTTGGGATCTCCACTAGTCCCATTTGCATGCTGTTAACTTCACGACAGCAAGACTAAACAGGAACACAGCAGATGAGCTAATGATGCTACTGCCCCGGTTGCGGGGCAGCTCCAGCTGTTCGTCACACTGCAGCGAAAACCTACATTAGCGTCCTCCCTAAAGGCCTTGTGCTCTCACTGGGCAGGAGAGAGAGAGAGAGAGGGTGATCCTTTTATCCACCTGATCACTTTTCCATGCTCCATAATTACAGTATTTTACATTGTGTGCCTTCCAAAAACAAGGGGTGCAGCACATTTGAGCTGTGCTGTTTGTGAGAAAATACACTACAGGAAATAAAGGTTTTTCAAGGGGAAGTTGTCTCATTGCCTACTGCCTCACCCAGCTGCCTCTTGGGATGCCACACTTTCTGGACACTCAGTCTTAGTTGTATTCTGCAGAAGATCATCCTCAGCAATGGCTGTCATCATCACTGAAAGGTGTTCAGGATGCCATAAACCCAGGCCCTAGCATCAACCCAAGGGGAAGTCAAAATATTTTATACTTAGTTCTTTTGAGTTGTTCCTGTATTTCAGAGATTGCTTTGTTTGGCCCATATTTTTTAGTATATATAAAAAAACTATGATCCTTAGTATGAGATGAACGGTCATTGAAGAAGCTGTAATGTTGTTTTATGCTGGCCTATGTTCAATTCCCAAAATGACTTGCATATGCCTTTGTTAGGACCCCGTTCTGTTGCACTTCAGGAAACACCATGGGGATGGCTTGAAACTATTTTGGTGATAAGGCAGATGTGGATTTGTTTCAGCTTGATCATTCTCCCTTCTCTGAGAGAGCCCAGACACAAGAGTCTAAACATAAGCAGATGATTAGAAGCAACATTGCATTTGTCCCAGACAATCGTGTTCAGCTCATTGATGTTGGCTTGACACACTTGCATGTTATATTAAAGTTTCTCAGCATGACTAATACCTATTACACCAGTTTATCAGGCTTTTAAGCACTTAGAGTTTCGTATCAAACCCATCCTCAACTCCAAGCAGCTGGAAGATTGCAACACAGTGTAGTGAAGATGTCAAAATAATAAAGCTCTGACTGGTGAACAGTCAGACCCTGATCCATCGTTGGCACTGAAAAATCATACAAGGCCATCAATGGCACCTCTGATACCTTGTTTAGCAAAAGCTGATAGGAATGAGGCCTCTGCTGTAAACAGCGATGTTGAGAGGTTGCAAATTTATCAAATATAACAAAAAACTCTCGCTGAGTTTCTATAATTCTATTAAAAGCTGGGCTGGGAAGGACCTCCAGATGCTGTCTAGCTTGGCCCCCTGCTGAAGGCAGGATCACCCCTATCCAAACCATCTTGGTGTTACGAAAAATGGTCTTGCAAGTGGCTGTATAAGGAACCTCAGCTCCTAATAGCTGCCTTGTCCACAAGAGCAAATTAGGTGGGAATTGAAGTCTGTCTCTGAATTTTGCTCTTGGTCTGAGCCTGGAAGCCAGACTAATCTGGGAAGCACCAAAGGATAAAAAGTCAAGGGGTGGGGCTGACCTAGCAGTAAATGCAAGGCAGGAACCCAGCATCTTCCTTCTGTGCAGGCGCATAATCTACGCACAGTGATGAGCAGAGGAAAACCTAGTGGATTCCCCCTGCCTTCCAATGTCTCGCCCTATCACTCCCATGCAAGATTGTTAGCCCAAGTCCTTCCTGAATCTTGGGCTCTAAAAGTAAATCAGGGGATAGGGACTCCCAGTGGATCCTGAAGCAAGGTGGGGCCAGGCAGATTAGGGTATAAAGAGTCCCTCACTTCAGTTTATTCATGCAACGGTAGAAAAGGCACTGGGATATTTTACCTGCTTTGGGCCAGGGCCATCTTCACCTCCTGGAGAGCACAGTGTGGGTGCATTCATAGATTCATAGATTGGAGAATCGGAAGGGATCATAATGGAGCATTGTGTCCGACCCCCTGCCCCCGGCAGGAAAGAGGACCGAAGTCAGATGACCCCAGCCAGGTGATTATCAAGTCTCCACTTGAAGATGTCCAAGTTAGGTGATAGATACTGTAAAAAAATTCTTCCTAATAAGGGTGGCCAGAATCTGGAATGGGCTTCCAAGAGAGGTAGTACTAACCAAAATCTATTCTCCACGAGTTTGCACCCATTATTCCTAGTTACTTCCTAGGATGCTCTGGTAAACAGCGCATCCCCAATTCCCTGTTGTCTTCTCTTGATGAACTTATAGGTAGCTACAAGGTCTCCCCTCACTCATCTCTGAGAGATCTGGATCTCTTCAGCCTTCAAAAACCTCCCCTCGTAGGGTCTTTCACGGCGGCCACTAATCATGCGAGTGGCCCTCCCCCGAACCCTCTCCAGATTCTCCATGTCCCTCTCGAAGTGCGGTGCCCAGAACTGGACACCGTACTCCAACTACGGCCTGACCAATGCCGCATAGAGGGGGAGCATAACCTCCCTTGATTTGTTGGTCATGCATCTACTAATACATGACAAGGTGTGATTGGTCTTGACCATGAGCTGGCAGTATAACGAGGCCATGAACATCTTGGAGTCAACTATGACTCCAAGATCCCTCTCCGCCTCTCAGCTGCTGAGGAGGTCATCCCACCTCCTATAGGTGTGCTGGGGATTCCTCCTTCCTAGGTGAAGTATCTTACATTTATCTTAGGATGCAATTCAACAATTTCGTTTTGCCCCATTGATCCAACCTGTCCGGGTCAGCCTTTATCTGCTCCCTGCCCTCCGGTTTGTTAACTTTGCCCCATAACTTGGTATTATTGTGAACTTGGGGAGGGTGCTCTCCACGCCCTCATCCAAATCGCTGATAAAGATATTAAATAACACCAGTCCAAGGACCGACCCCTGGGGGACCCCACTGCCCACCTCCTTCCAGGGCGAGAACGACCTGGCCGCCACCACTCTGGGTGCGGTCCCTAATCTAGTTGGCCGCCCACCTGATGGTTTTGCATCCTATTCTCATTGTGTAGGTGTCAACTCCACAGCCTGCTAGCTTCCCTGTGTTGAAGGCCATCGTTTCCCCTGCTGGGCCTTCGCAAATGTGCTCTCTGATGATTTTTTCCAGTATTTTCCCAGAGGTAGAGGTAAGACTGACTGGCCTAAAGTTACCCGGCTCCTCCCTTCTCCTCTTCTTAAAAATAGGTACCACGTTGGCCCTTCTCCAGTCCTCAGGGATCTGGTCAGAGCACCATGAGTGCTCAAACAGCCATGCCAGCAGCTCAGCTATGACACTGGCCAATTCCTTCAGCACCCGTGGATGAAGGTCATCCAGGACAGCTGACTTAGTTAAGGAGCACTTGTACCCGTTCAGCCCTTCCAAGTCAGCACTAAGCTTTGGCTGTCTGGTGCCTCTTGGACATCTGTCTATGCTCAAGGTGGGGGAATTGTCTTGGTTAGTACTTGGGGGAAAAAGGCAGAGCTCTTCAATGAGTTCTTTGCTTCAGTAG
Source organism: Alligator sinensis (assembly GCF_000455745.1). Classification (NCBI taxonomy): domain Eukaryota; kingdom Metazoa; phylum Chordata; order Crocodylia; family Alligatoridae; genus Alligator; species Alligator sinensis. The sequence continues at coordinate 436,332 of NW_005843008.1, forward strand.
TCCTGTGTCGACCGCCACCACATTATTTGCCCCTTCCAGTTAAAAATCTGCAGGACCTTGCTCACATTTAATCCAGGCTTAAAATACACTACCTCTGCAGCAAGGAAACCCTTCCCCAGGAAGAAAGAAAAAGCCCCTACTGAGACCAGGCCAAAGAGGGACTGAAGGCAGACTTCTGAGTGGACCTTGCTCTGCTTCCTCTCAGGGTTGCTACAAAACACCCAACACTTTCTTTAGTCTACATGGCACTCCTTGAAGGACAGCAGCAGGAGAAGTCCTAGGTGTCTGGAGTGCACCGTCTAGCTGGGACGCACTGGATGTGGTTAGAAGTTTATTTGAAAGCTCTTCACATTTCAAGAGGAATATGGAGCTGCCTGGTTGATTTTGGCTTATTGAGAGTTGCAGAGATTTGGGGGGGTGGGGTGGGGAGTAGAAGGAGGCAGACAGCTGGACTTGGAGTTCGGAAAGGTAAAAGCACAGCAGAAGCAGTGAGAGAAACCAGCAAAGCAGGCTGCATGAAAAGTCAAGGAGAGGGGCCAGCGCACTGTACCTGAGAGCAGGATTTGTCTTGTTGTCTCAGGGATTTAGCGAAAGCATCGCGCTTTGGTTTCTTATATCGCTGTTACCCAGCACCGTGGCTGCTTGTCCCATAGAAATTGGGGTGGCAGCTGGATCTTTCTTTGCTCTTCTTTTCCGTGCCCTTTGGACCTGCTTTTGCTTTGTTTCCAGGGAGATGAGGTGGCTGGGGGGGGTTTCTGCAACAGCAGCCACCCCAACCCGTGTGTCTCCTTCTCTTAGCTGAGGTGCTGTGGCTCAGTGCACCTGGATTTCAATGTTCGCCTTCATTCCTTAGGAGGTAGGTTGTGCAAGGCAAAAATAAGTAACCCTGTTTTATACGTTTTCAGGTGGACATTGCCTTTCATTTAGCCATTGGACTGCTTGCTGCTTTTTGGGTAATCTCACTCCTTCCAATGTCTTCCATAGAGTTGCACATGTTTCCTTGTAAGCATATCACCATCATTCATTAATTCCCTACGTCACCTCCAAGATGCTCCCGGAGCCCCAAAAATGTATATTTTGTCCATGGTTTTAGTCTTCCCTATCATCTCAGCTCTCAGATCTTTGCTAGGTTCAATCTTTCTCTCAGCCCTGGAGCATGCTTAAGTCTTTAAGCAGTGTGTTGGACCTAACCAGGGGTGTGTGTTGAATAACTGCTGGCTTGCTCCCACTGAAATATGCTTTGCAATCAGTGATGACTGAGGTCAGAATTTCATTTCAATTCAAACACTTTGCTTTTTCCTCACTTGCCTCTTCTCACAGGTTCAAAGTCCACAGAAGGCAAAAGGATCAAAGAGAGCCTCTCCACTGACTTCAGGACACACTAGATATGACTCAAGCTGGCTTCTTTGAGCCCATGCACCAAGTTTGGTTTCTGGGGTATTTGGGGAAGACTTTGGGGAAAAATCTTCACCTCTTTATCTCAATGGGACCCTTAGCCAAGCAGTTCACGATGCTTCATTTGCATCACGGCACTCATCTTTTTTGCAGAAACCCCCCAGCCACCTTGTGTTTCTCCTAGCCATTGGACTGCTTGCTGCTTTTTGGGTAATGTCCACCTGAAAACATATAAAACAGGGTTACTTATTTTTGCCTTGCACAACTTCCCTCCTAAGGAATGAAGGCAAACATTGAAATGAAATTCTGACCTCATGCTTTGCTTTTTCTCCACTTGCTTCTTCTGACAGGTTCAAAAGGATCAAAGGGTTTGAATTGCAACCAGTGGTGATTATTTCAGTGGGAGCAAGCCAGCGGTTATTCAACACACAGCCCTGGAGCATGCTTAAGTCTTTGAACCTAGCAGTGAGATGATAGGGAAATCTTTCTTTCTGCTTAAACTGAGGGTTGTGTTGGACCTAACCAGGGGTAAGATCTAAAACCACGGACAAAATATTCATTTTTGGGGCTCCGGGAGCATCTTGGAGGAGACAAAGAGAATTAATGAATGATGGTGATATGCTTACAAGGGAAAATGTGCAACTCTATGGAAGAGATTGGAAGGAGTGAGAATGAAAATCAGGTGCACTGAGCCACGGCCTTCCATTTAGCTGAGGTGCTAAGTCCATGGTAGGCAAAGAAAGCCTAGATATGACTCAAGTTATGGCCCAAATTCCTCTGCCAAAGTCTTCCCCAAATAGCCAAGCAGTTCACGATGCTTCATTCGCATCGCAGCACTCAAGCTGGCTTCTTTCTGCCCATGTACCAAGTTTGGTTTCTGGGGTAAGGGTCCCATTGAGATGATGAGTGCTCATCTTTGGGAAAGATCTTCACCTCTTTATCACTGAGGTCTGAGACCTGCCAGTCTCCTAATCCCACTTCATTCATTTTAGGATACACCCAATCCCATGTACCGCTTTTCCAGAATCCCTTTCTCTGCTCTCCTTGTCCTTCCTATAGCAGGGGATGGGATCTGTCCAGCACATCCCATTAGCTCTTAATAGCACACACTTCAGGATGGCATACTTCAGCCTGATGGGCATCCTGGGGCTGGAAGCGCTGCACTGCTGGATTGCCATTGCTTCCTCACCAGAGCCACTACGTACATGGAGCAGAAACTGTTACCAAGCAGAGCCTCCACAAGTCTAGGAAGAGGAGGCAATGCCAATGTACTTCTTCCTCTCCATGCTCTCCATCGCTGTCTGGAAAATGCAGCCACCGAATGAGATCTCGCTGAGCATATTATGGTTCAAAATTTTTGGGTATGTGGTTGTGCATAGGATATCAATGCCAGTCATCATCCACTCTGTATTTGTCTCTAAGTCTGGAGTTCTCCTGGCCATGGCATTTGATTGGTACGTTGCCATATGTGAGGCCCTGAGGTACACCTCCATCCTGACCCTGCCGGCAATAGTCAAGATTGGGTTGGTGTGTGCCATCCAAGGTTTCATCTTGGTGACTCCAGGCGCCATCAGGCTGGACCAGATGCTGTACTGCAAGACCAATGTGATCCAGCAGTTCTACTGTGACCACGTGGACATAGCCAAGCTGGCCGGTGCAGACCTTACTTTCAGCAAAGTTTTCAGGCTCCTTTGGTTTCAGGCTCCCATCCAATGCTGCTTGCCTCAAGGCCCTTGGTGCTCCTCATTGTGCCCAAATGCTAAGTCCAGCCCCATTGTCAGGAAAGCACAGTCCTGAGAATCAGGATGGAGGACACAATATCCCTCTCCTTCTTCTTCACCCATTGACATGGATATGAAGGCAGGGGCATAAAATACCAGGATGACACAGATGTGCGATGCACGTGTCCTTCTGGCTGACATCTGCCTCCTCATCCCTGCTGTGCTGTATACCATCATGTATGGGGTGAACACCAAGGAAATCCAAAGGAAGGTGCTGGCCCTCTTCTGGCAAAAGAAGGGGGCCATGTTTCAGGTAACACCACTTGTGGAAGTGGTGATGGCAGAAATCCACCACTAAGACCAAATTCCCAGTCCATCCATTCTCCTGGGAGGGTGCATTTTTCACTATGTGGAGGCAGGTGGGACAGAGGTGAAGGGCTGCAGACAGTCTCTCATTTCCACAGGCCACCCTACAACGTGAGTTAGGCCAAACTTTTGGCCATGAGAGTCGGAGACCACAAAGCTATGTGCAGGCAGTTGCAACAAAAGGCCGCGACATGATGGGCACATCTACACATTGCCCTGTGGTGACACTGATACTGCACTGTACTTTATTACTTCCTTTTATAGCAGTAACTGCTATAACGGCGGAGCAAACTGCCATGGTGAAGTAGCTGCTTGTCATATGTAGACACCCATGGATGCTGTATTGCTGTAGTGTCATTATGGCAACATAGCATCACAGGTAGATGTGCCCAATGAGTTATAAATGAGTCATTAGGACCTGCAAGGGGAGTCAACCCAGAGAAGTTGGCTGCTCTTTGCATTGGGGAAATATACCACTCTTGCCCCTGCATGTGTCTTAAGACCTTTCTGATCTGTCAAAGTGACTCTTTGGAAGAGATTCTAGGAAAATATCGTTTGGCTTGTTCTAATGATCAGTCAGCTTGTACAGAGCTCTTAACTGTTCCTATGTCCTGTTGCTCCATGTCCTTCTTTCAATTTGCCCGTGCACACCTAACAAACATGAAAATTGTGAATGTTTTCAACCCATGCTTGCATAACAACTGTTTTTGCCTCAAACTATAGCAACTTTCCATGTATCTGGTAGTCAATTGAATGTAAGAAATTCTAAAGCAATACATTTTCACTTTCGTTTGTGGTCTATGACGAGTGCAAGATTCTCTCTCTGAACTGCTTGTACTATAAAAAGTGTTGTAACATTGTATACCAGCACTTGTCATTTCTTCAAAATCCCCAGGTTTGGTGTATAGGGGTTGTGTAGAAACTGAGTGGACTCAGAGCCGTCAGTAATACAACACAGGGGAATACATTTCTGTTGCCAAGCCTTTTGCATTGTATGTGAGGACATCTAGCACTCCTGCTTGCAGAAAACACCTACGACTTAGTAGGGCTATCTGAAACCTGGTGGGATTCTTTCCATGACTGGGCGGTACATATTGAGGGCTATAGGCTGTAGAGAAAGGACAGGGTGGGGAAGAAAGGGGGAGGGGTTGCGCTCTATTTCAATAAGCAATATACTTCGACCCTCATCAAGACGGAATCAAAGGAGGAGAAAGTAGAAGGATTGTGAGTGAAGTTACATGGGGGGCAAGGAGAAAGGGATTTGGTGGTAGGGGTCTGCTACAGACCCCCACACCAAGGGGAAGAACTAGATTCAGGGCTCCTGAGGCAGCTCTCGGAGACCATAAAAACTAGGGAGGCAGTAGTCATGGGGGACCTAAACTACCCAGACATCTGCTGGGAGTCACAGACAGCAAAGTCCCACCATTCACGCACGTTCCTATTCTGCGTACAGGACCTCCACCTGACGCAGGAGATACACGGTCCCACTAGGGGGAATGCCTTACTGGACCTGGTATTGGCAATGGGGGATGACATGGTAGGGGACCTACAGATTGGTAGTCACCTGGGGGACAGTGATCACCTAATAATAGAATTCACCATAAGACATCGAGTGGGAAAGATAACTAGTAAGGTTAAAGTGCTAGACTTTAGGAAAGCTGATCTCAATGAACTCAGGTGCTTAGTCAAGGACGCACTGCAGAGTAGGAGTTTTGAAGAGATGGGAGTCCAGGAAGGGTGGCTGTGCCTTAAGGAAATGATCCTTTGGGCACAGAGGGAGACAATCCCTAGCAAGGAAAAAGAGGGAAAGGGGCCAGGAGGCTTCCTTGGCTGACCAGAGAAATCCAGGGCAGCCTACGAACTAAAAGGGGAGCACATAAAAAGTGGAAACAGGGAGAGCTTACCAAAGAGGAGTATACCTCCTCTGCTCGTGCTTGTAGGGA
>NW_005843008.1:441824-443484 GCF_000455745.1 Alligator sinensis
ATCCCAATGCGAGGAAAAAGAGGGAAAGGGGCCAGGAGGCTTCCTTGGCTGACCAGAGAAATCCAGGGCAGCCTACGAACTAAAAGGGGAGCACATAAAAAGTGGAAACAGGGAGAGCTTACCAAAGAGGAGTATACCTCCTCTGCTCGCACTTGTAGGGAGGCAGTTAGATGGGCCAAAGCTACCGTGGAGCTGAGGATGTCGTCTCAAGTAAAGGATAACAAAAAATGTTTTTTAGATATATAGGGAGTAAAACAAAGGCCCAGGGTGGAATAGGACCCCTACTAAATGGGCAGAAGCAATTGGTGACGGACAGGGGGGACAAGGCTGAACTCCTCAATGAGTTCTTTGCCTCAGTGTTCCTAAGTGAGGGGCACGACAAGTCTCTCACTGGGGTTGCAGAGAGGCAGCAGCAAGGCGCCAGACTGCCATGCGTAGACCCTGAGATGGTGCAGAGTCATTTGGAAGAACTGGATGCCTTTATGTTGGCAGGCCCGGATGAGCTCCCTCCGAGGGTGCTGAAGGCACTGGCTGACGTCATTGCACAGCCACTGGCAGGAATATTTGAACACACGTGGCACACGGGTCAGGCCCCGGAGGACTGGAAAAGGGCCAATGTGGTCCCCATTTTCAAGAAGGGGAGGAAGGAGGACCCAGGCAACCCTCACCCCTAGGACATTGAGAACAGGCAGGAAAGTAGTGGTCTGGTCCCACTCTGAGGGCTGATTGGCAAGGGGCACTGGAGGATCTGCCCCATCTGGGGGGCTTGTCCTGCTGGTGGTGTCGGGTACGCCAAAGCAAGCACTTCCTCCATCCTGCACTAATGAAGGGGAAGAGGGGGTAGAAAACCCAAAGTTAGGGCGAAGACACACATGTGGGGAAAGAGGGGAACCACACTACTGGCCTGCTTGGCCGAGCGCAAACACTTGGGCAGGGGAGTTGAACACAAGACCTAGAAAAAGAGAAGAAACAGAGGGAGGAGGAGGAGGGGCAGCTCAGCTGCTTGGCACGAAGAGGCAGAAAAACAATAGTAGGCCTACCCAACAGTGAGGTGGGGGAGCAGCATCGGCCCAGGTCAGCTCAATGACAGTCTGGGGGAGCTGCCGGTTGCTAGGGTGTGCTGTGCTGGGGTGTGCTGTCCTTGGGCGTGATGGGGGGCTCTGCTGTGTCCAATTCCGAGTGGGGGCAAAACAATAGGCAAGGTGCAGAAATCAAACAATAGTCAAACAACCCAAGTGAACAGTCTATGTGGTGCGGTGTGCTGGGGTGCGGTGAGTGAACAGATGTCCAGTGGGTGCACTGGTGTGCGGTGGCCACCAGGAGCAGGAGAACAAGAAAAAAACCCAAGCAGCTGATGCTGTCAAAGCAAGGGAGGTGGCAGTGGGGGGTGGGGTGTAAGGCCACCCCCCTCATGGTTGGGGGGGCACTACTACCAGTGCCCACCTACAGCAGCCGCCCCCCCGGGGTAGGGGCACCAGTAGCACCAGCCGGGGACAGCCCACCACCGACATGCCCGGCCTGAGCAGCTGGCAGCTATAGACCTATCTGAGATCTGAGGCCGTGGGCATAGCTCACCGAGTGTATCATGGCACCTCATCAGCCTCCCATAGGAATGAATAGGTTGACAGCGTGCCCAAGAGCCACCACCCCCCCCCCCCCA
>NW_005843008.1:443494-455214 GCF_000455745.1 Alligator sinensis
TAGCTGACCCAGCATCCAAAAAAGCTCCCACTGCAACAAACTTTAAAAATGGATTCTCCTTTAAAGGAGAAAAATATGGGAAACTGTGGGGGGGCCCCAATAAGCCCCTTGCAGGCTGGAACTCTGCCAGCCTATGAGGGAAAAACCACGCACTGCCCCTGTCCCATGCACCCACTTCCTGCCCGACACACTGTGGGGCTGGGGCCTGGGGGCAGGTGGCACTGGGTCAGAACTGGCCATTGATATTTAGAAATGGGTCCTGGTAGAAAAAGAGGTGAGAATCACTGTCCTAGACAGTAGTTATCTTCCTTCTCAGAGAATCACCCCAGCACTCTTCTGTGCTTCTGAGCAAGTCCCATTATGCCTCTGTGCAGCACCTTTCTCATTGGGGCACTGTAGTTTTCAGAGCATCAAGCACGTGGGCTCACCCCAGGAGCATCAGGCCCTGTGCTGAATTCCTTTCTGCACAATGCCATCCCATAACGGTCACTCCAGGGCTCCTGGACCACTGGCAAAATAAACAACCACATGACTCTATCACAAATGTCGTTAAGGCTGCCACCACTTGTTCGTTAGAACTTTAGAAGCACATGAAGAAACAGATCCCTGCTCTGAGGAGCAATGCACTACAGTCTGTGTCCTACAGAGGCAGTTTGTGACAAGCCATGAAGTTCACTAGGGCTTGGTAGGATGTCATTATGGATGTGATTTCTCCCCTCGTTAGAGCCAAGGCACAGTAAGGGGCCCAGGGAGTGGGGGAGGAAGTCAGAGTGATGAGAATGACAACACAGTGCATTCTTTGAGTGTAATAATGGCAGTGTGAGCGTGCATGCATCTGTGTGTATGTGTGTGTAATGCATCCACTGAAATATTCTAATGAAGATTTCAAGGAGTAAACTCAGGGAAGGGAGCTGGGTGGAAGGACAGGGCTGAGCTTTAACAAATAAATAATGAAAAAAAGTAAAACAAAAGCATTTCTTGAGCTCCCAGTTCAGCACAGACCCAGGTGCCCAGAGCATACCCCTCCCGGGGCCGGCAGAGAAACCCTGGGGGACATTTTTTCTCCTAGAGAAGCACCCTGAAAAATGAACATGCACATGAGGCTGACAAGGCTGCTAAGGAGTCAGCTAAAGACCCAGCCACACCTGTACACACTCTCCCGTCCCTTCTCAAGGCACCAGTTTCAGTCACAGGAAGGAATCCTAAAATCACAGAACATGATGACTAGAAGGGACCTCAGGAGGTCACATCTAGTCCAACCCCCTGCTCAAAGCAGGACCAGCTCCAACTAGATGATCCCAGATAAATGACAGTTGGACACAAACCCAGAGCTGGAGGTGATGGTTGTTCAGTTTGCTGAGGTTGGGTAGCATTTCTCCAGGAGCTGGCAAATTCTATTAAAGGCTATATATGCACATCATTGAGAATTGTCCAGAGATGATGAACTTTTAAGGGGGAGAATGCAAAAATTGAAGACAGATCGAAGCCCTTTTCTGCCATTTTGAACCCTTGAAAATGCCCTGATCTATGCAGAGATTTCTTTAGAAACCCAGAGGGACAGGGCTGGTGAGGACCCTGAGAGGCCATTGAGTCCAAGCCCCTGCTCAAGCAGGATTAGCCCTGTCTAAACCAAAGAAACTGTCCTGATTATATGTTGGGGAAGGGAGAAGAGAGGACAGGAAGGGAAAGTAAGACAAGGGCTCTCAGATGAACACGTTTCTTCTCGTAACTGTACAAGTGTATCAGAATGAAACCCATTGACTCAATGGCATGTACTTACCAGGTAGGACTGAGAGGATAATTCCCAACTAGACAGCAGTACCACTGCTACCATGGAGAAAAAGGGAAGCATGAAGCGCAGCTGGCCTGAGTTGCAGAACATGACTCAGATGCTATGAATACAGTCATGCATCTAATAGTAACATCCCCCTGGAGATGCCAAAGTCCCATGCGAACTCAGTACCACCTGGTCTTTCAATATACAGTAAACAGACAGAGAATCTATGGGCAGGGCCAGGCATTAACCCTTCATGAATATTCGCTGCATGTAGAAACACAGAAGCATAGGAAAGGAGGGCTGGAAAGGAACCCAAGCATTTAGCTAGCCCCATGTCCCCTGCTCAGACGTGACAGCCCCCCCACCCCATTATTCTACTTAGGAAATTCCCCTTCTCCTCTTCCATCTGAGCTTGTTTTCATACCTTTTCTTTCAACAGTTCATCATCAGAAAGGCCTCTGAACTGGAGAGGGTGACTGCAGGTGGGAAAGGGGAGGTGGAGAAGAGCATTTCAGCCCCCAGCTACTCAAACCTTCTCCCCAAAAAGAGCCCAGCTTGCCCAAAGGATTGGGCCTGTCCTATGCACTCCTCAGCTTGCAAGTGCCATGATACCTATTCGCAGGCACCTGACCCAAGGCATGTCTGGAAAAAGCTCACTGCCTCTTGGCTCAGGGCAGCCACATGCTGAAAGCCTGGCTTGCTAAGGCTCCAGCACACCCAGACAGGCAGGCCAAGGCCTCTCAACGAATCAGACTCCCCACTCTTCCCTTCCCTGCTCCACTGCCCAAAAGGGCCATGGGATTCAGTACCCCAAGGCTCACTTGTGTCAGTTGCCTTCCCTTTGGGAAGCCACAGGCTCACCCCATAAGGACTCTTGCTTTGCCCAGGAGACCACCAAGGGAGGGAGAGAGGACTCAAGCACAAACAGGGATGGATCTAATGCTTGGTGTGTGGCATGTGTGTATCCAGATGGAGACTGCTGATCCACCTCTTCTCTGAGCTTGGGTGGTCTAGCTGGGGCCATCTGAAACTGTTCAAAGCCAATAGAAAGAGATCGAGATCTTTCCTCCACAAAATGGTGCTTTGATGGCTGGATTCAGAACAGTCCTCCTGCTCTCCAGGTCTCCTTCCAGCTCTTTCTCTTCTATGAGTTTTGGCAGTTTACACAACTCCTGCATATTGTTGGTACCTACATCGCAGGGGCCTGTGGGTCTTAGAGTGTCAGGCATGTGGGTTCAAGCCAACAGAATAGGGTCTTTGATTGAATTCCTTGCTGTATGATGCCCTCCAAAAGGATCATTCTAGGGCTCCTGGAACAATGACAATGAATTATTATTACACATACTATCAGAGCTGTCCTAGGCGTATCTACACATTCATTAATGCACTGTAATTATGGCGCATTAAGTTTAGTACCTGTAATAAGAGATATTAACTTAATGTATCATAATTAGCACTGCTGTGCGTTAGTGCAGATGAAAGCCTTTGAGGTGATGTTAATGTGCATTAGACTAATTCTACTGTGCATTAGCATGAATGGCAAAACCCATGCTAATGCACTAATGCACATTAGATTTAGTCTTCTGAACGTTAAGAGTCTCATATCTTGCATCTCGATGATCACTGACATTGCACTTATGAACATCAATGTTCATCTGGAGCTTTTTGGCTCATTCCACTTTGATTATCACAACTTTGGGAGCACAAAGTAATGCACATAGGGAAAGATAACACCAGTTATAACTGCTAGAGCAGAGCAAAGCACTGTGAATGTATGACTCAGGACAGTGTTTCTATCAAGTTTTTTGGTCTCTTTGAGTTAATACTTTTGCAAAACTTTCTACATTGTTCTGATGTCTCTGTTTCTGACCTAGAGACCAATGTACAGCAGCAAGAAAAAATAAAGGCAATGATATATTGGGCTTTCTTAAGAAACAAATGGAAAACAAAACAGAAAGCATCATTATGTCACCATGTAAATCCATATACTGTGTGCAGTTCCAGTCTCCACAACTCACAACAGGTGTAGTGGAATTACAAAAGACACAGAAAAAGGCAACAAAGATGACCAGGGGTATGGAGCAAGTTGCCATACAAAAAAGAAAGATTACAAAGGCTAAGGCTTTTCAATGGAGAAAGTAAGAGGGAGGATATGAGAGGTTTATAACATGATGAAGGGTGTGGACAAAGTGAATTGGGAATGATTATTTTCCAATCCCAGAATAAAAGCACTATGGGGAACCAAAAGAAATTAGAGACAGATCTAAAACAAACAGAAGGAAGTATCTTTTAAAACTATTCATTGACATTAATAGGTGGTCTTTTCCTCACTTCTCATGGTTGTGGGTCATGGGCTGAGAAGGGAGAGACTGGTTGAGGTAGTGTGGAGCACTGTGGTGCTGGTGTCATTGTGAAGGCTTCAGCTTCCATGATCACAGCCCGCTCTTTGGTGAGGGAGGCAGTGGGCTGCTGGGAAGAGATGGCCTCCACCTCACTGTGCTGGGGAGGAGGCTCTTCTCAGACAGACTGGCTGACCTGCTCAACCGGGCTTTAAACTGAGCCCACCAGGGGATGGGGGGAGTACCGCCACTGCAAGCCCACTGGGCAGTTTTGTAAATTTAGCAGGCTAAGGCACTCAAGGGAACCCACCCCTACACCAGCCCCAACCCCAGAGCGATCTGTAGGAAAAGCAAGGGCCCCCAGTGGGAAACTTATGTGCCTGTACACCAGTGCCAGGAGCCTGGGGAACAAACAGGAGGAACTTGTCCTTCTGCTAAACCAAAAGGATTATGATCTCATAGGGATAACAGAGACCTGGTGGGACTCCACCTATGACTGGGCCACAGGTATAGATGGCTATACCTTGTACAGGAGAGATTGTGTGGACAAAGGTGGTGTGGGGGTAGCTCTCTATGTCAAGGAAAGCTATGTGTCCCTGAAAACTGATATTGACACCCAGGGGTGGATGATTGGAGACTCTCTGGGTCAAAATCCATGGTGAACAAGGCACAAGGGACACAATGGTGGGGGTCTACTACAGATCTCCTAGCCAGGATCAAGAGCTTAAACAGGAATTCACCAGGGAACTGGCTGAGGCTGTATGTTCCCAGTGCATGGTTGTCATGGGAGACTTCAACTACCCTGACATCTCATGGGAAGAGCACTCGGCCAAATCCGAATGGTTACAAAGCTTCCTTGTGTGTGTGGATGACCTCTATCTGACTCAAGAAGTCTATGGACTGACAAGAGGCAAAACGCTGCTTGACCTGGTACTGGCAATGGGGGATGACCTAATCAGTGACATAATGATCGAAAGGAAGCTGGGAGACAGCAACCATGAGCTGATCACCTTTACCAGCCACCATAAAGCAAGCAAATCAGTCAGCAAAGTGAAGCCCTTGACTTTAGGAAAGCTGACTTTGGGTCATGGTCCCTTAGGGCCACACCAACAAACATCCTGAGTTTGTCAAAGGGGAGGGGAGTTCAGGAAGAGTGGTTGCTCTTCAAGGGAGTGATCCTGAAGGCACAAGCAATGTCTATCCCAACTCAGAGGAAAGGCAGCAAAAGGGCACAGCAGCCCCCTGAGCTTTGCAGGGAACTAGTGGACTTCCTGTGAGGGGGCTGGACTTGATGATCTTCCAAGGTCCCTTCCAGCCCTAATGTCTATGAAATCTAATGTCTATGACTAAAAAGAAAGGCCTATAAAGGATGGAAGGCTGGATCCACTCCAAAGGAGTGCTCTGCACTGGTCTGGACCTTTAGGGAGTGAACCAGGAAAGCCAAAGTTGCGACTGAATTCCCACTAGCTACACATATCAAGGACAATAAGAAGTCCTTCATTAGATATGTGGGGATCTGGAGGAAAAGCAAGGGCAACATTGGACCCCTGCTAAACCAAATGGGACAACTGACAACCAACGCCCAAGAAAAAGCCAACCTACTAAATGGGTACTTTGTGTTGGTCTTTCACCAATGCCCAATATGGGATGGGATGGCCAGGGCAAGGGAGAACTATTACCCCACATCAATGTTGACCATGTGAAGGAACACCTTGAGAGGTTAGACAACTTCTAGTCAGCTGGCCCAGACAGCTTACACCTGAGGGTACTTAAGGAGCTGGCAAGCATCGTAGCTCAGCCCCTGGCATGGAACTTCGAGAACTCATGGTGCTCAGGCAAAATGCCCAAAGAATGGAAGAAGGCCACTGTGGTGCTCTTCATTAATGAAGATGTTGAAAAGAATAGGCCCAAGGACAGTGCTCTGAGCACCTCTGCCTACCTTCAAGAAAGGAAGGAAAGTAGATCCGGGGAACTACAGGCCCATCAGCTTGACCTCTATCCCCGGGAAGATCTTGACGAAAATCATCAGAGAGACCATTCTTGACAAACTGGCTGAAGGCAACTTCTTGAGGAATAGCCAGCACAGGTTTGTTGCGGGTAGATCTTGCCTGACCAGTCTCATCTCCTTTTACAACCAGGTGACATATCACCTGGACAAGGGAGAAGAGATTGACGTCATATATGTCAACTTTAAAAAAGCTTTTGATCTGGTATCCCATGATTGTCTTATAGAAAAACTGGCCAATTGTGGTCTCAGCTACATCACAGTCCACTGGCTGAGGAATTAGCTTCAAGGTTGGACTCAGAGAGTGGTAGTTGATGGAAGTCAATCACTGTGGTGCACTGTGACCAGTGGGGTCCCTCAAGGCTCTGTCCTTGGGCCTATTCTTTTCAATATCTTCATTAATGATGTAGACATTGGTATCAGAAGTGGACTGGCCAAGTTCACTGATGACACCCAAACTTTGGGGTAAAGTGTCCACACCCAAGGACAGGACAGTGATCCAGGCCAACCTTGACAGGCTCGGAAAATAGGCAGATGAAAACCTTCAACTCTGAAAAATGCAAGGTACTCCGCCTTGCAAAGAAAAACCCATAGCATGCTTATAGGCTCAGCAGTGCTACGCTTCCTAGCACCATGGCCAAAAAGGACTTGGGGGTCATGATTGACCACAAGGTGAATAGGAGCCACCAATGTGATGTTGCAGCCAGCAAAGCAAGCAAAACTCTGGCTTGCACCCATAGATGCTTCTCTAGCAAATCCCAGGATGTCATCCTCCCACTGTACTCAGCCTTGGTGAGGCCGCAGCTGGATTACTGCATCCAATTTTGGGCTCCACAATTTAAAAAGGATGTGAAGAAGCTTGAGAGAGTCCAGAGGAGAGCCACACGCATGACCTGAGGGTAGGAAAGTGGATCCGGCAAACTATAGGCCCATCAGCCTGACCTCTGATTATTTTTTCTAAGACCTTCCCCAAGATAAAGAGGCCATTCTTAATGGACTGGCCAATGGCAACACCCTGAGGGATAGCCAGCATGGGTTTGTTGCAGGTAGGTCGTGCTTGACCAATCTCATTTCCTTTTATGACCAGGTGACCTATTGCCTGGACAAGGGAGAAGAGATTGATGTCATATATCTTAACTTGAACAAAAGCCTTCGATCTGGTATCCCATGATCACCTTTTGGCAAAAGTGGCCAACTGAGGCCTCAGGTCCACCATGATCCATTAGCTTGGGAATTGGCTCTGTGGTCAGACCCATAGGGTGGTGGTTGATGGAAGTCAATTGTCATGGTGCCCTGTGACCAGTGGGGTCCCTCAAGGCTCTGTCCTGGGACCTATTTTATTCAACATCTTCATTAATGATGTGCACATTGGAGTCAGAAACAGACTGACCAACTTCACCGATGATACTAGACTTTGGGGCAAAGCATCCACACCTGAGGACAGGGGGGTAATCCAGGCTGACCTTGACAGGCTCAGAAAATGGGCAGATGAGAACCTGATGGTGTTTAACACCAAAAAATGAAAGATTCTCCACCTTGGGAGGAAAAACCTGCGGTATGTCTATAGGCTCAGGAGTACTACGCTGACTAGCACTACAGACGAGAGGGACTTGGGGGTCAGGATTGACCACAAGATGAACATGAACCTGCAATGTGATGCTGCAGCTAGTAAAGCAAGCAAAACACTGGCTTGCATCCATAGATGCTTCTCAAGCAAATCCAGGGATGTCATTCTCCCATTGTACTCGGCCTTGGTGAAGCCGCAGCTGGAGTACTGTGTCAAGTTTTGGGATCCTCAATTCAAAAAGGATGTGGAGAAGCTTGAGAGAGTGCAGAGGAGAGCCACATGCATGATCAGAGGTCAGGAAACCAAACCTTAAGACGACAGGGTGAGAGCCATGGGACTCTTCAGCCTGGAAAAGCGCAGGCTCAGGGGCGATCCTGTGTATAAGTTTATAGGGGTGTTCACCAGGACCTGGGGGAACGTTAGTTCACCAGAGCGCCCCAACGGATGACAAGGTCGAACGGTTATAAACTTCTGCAAGACTGTTTCAGGCTGGACATAAGGAAGAACTTCTTTACTGGTGGCTGCCTATATATAAAGGGTGTACATCAGGATCTGAGGGAATGCCTGTTCACCAGAGTGCCTCATGGGACGACAAGGTCAAACAGTCACAAACTTCTCCAAGACTGTTTCAGGCTGGACATAAGGAAGAACTTTTTTACAGTCTGAGCCCCCAAGGCCTGGAACAGACTTAAAGGATTCCATAGTAGGTGCTTCCACCACCTCTGGCGGCAGAGTCAATTGGACGTTTATCTTGCTGAGATCCTATGAACCAGCTGACTTCCTGCCTCTGGGGCAGGGAGCTGGACTCAATCTTTCAAGGTCCCTTTCAGTCCTAATGTCCATGAAATCTATGAAATTTATGAAAACCTGTTGCCAGCAGGAGGTTGCAGAGGCAGATGGTATAGACAGGTTAAAAAATGAAGTAGGAAAATTCATGGAGGACATGTCCATAAACAGGTATTAAATAAAAATCAGGGCCATTGTCTCTAATATCCCTAAACCAATGCTAATTCATATGTGAGAGCGTATGACAGGGGATGACTTGTACTGTACAAGCCCTATTCATATGTTCTCTCTCTCTCTCTCTCTAAAGCATTTACTACTTGCCACTGTCAAAAACAGACATCCAAGCTAGATGGACCTTTGGTCTGAGCCATTATAGCACCTCTTATGTTCCTACTTACCTGGGAGGATTCAAGATAATTCTTCACTAGAAAGGAAAATAATTATGGAATTCAGCTGGCTAGGTTTTAGGACACAACTCT
Organism: Alligator sinensis; assembly: GCF_000455745.1. Taxonomy (NCBI): domain Eukaryota; kingdom Metazoa; phylum Chordata; order Crocodylia; family Alligatoridae; genus Alligator; species Alligator sinensis. The sequence goes on from NW_005843008.1 coordinate 452,448, forward strand.
CAGATGCATAATGGTATTTATAATGTAGAATTGCAACAGCCCCTTGGAGATGCCAAAGTCCCACAGAAACATGTCAGTGCAGCTTGATCTTTCAATATACAATAATCAGGCAAAGAATCTCATTAACTTCTTCATGGACATTCACTACTTATAGTAACAGTGAAGCACAGAACAGTACGGCTGCAAAGGGCCTTAGGAAATTAGCTAGGTCCATACTCCCTGCTCCAAAGTACCGTCTAGGCCATGCAAGACAAAGACACGTAGAAACTTTCCTCTCTTTTCTTTTCTTAACTCCTGCCAGCCCCTCCATGAACAGTTCTTCCTTTTTATTTGCCTTCCTGTGTTTGTAAATCAACTGAAAAAGACAGTTATAGACACATTCAGGTAACACTAAATGTATATCAGACCTTGTTGTGTCTCATGGGGTGGTCATCTAACTTCTAGGGCATCAGCTGGCATTCAAGAACTTCTTTGTACAGCAGTAGGTTTAACCTTGTCTTCCCTCCTCAGCACCCTTATATAGGCCCTGGCTCTCAAGTTTCTGCTGAGAAAATACAGCCCAGCAAGGATAGACAAAGGCAAGATTAGAGCCTACTGGGATAAGGCAGATATTTTCATGCTAAAGGGGTATTTTCTGCCTAACTATAGACTAACTTGGCTAATGTGGGCAGCCAATCAAGTGGAGTGCCCCAGGGGCCAGGCCTTGGGCAGTTTTGTTCAGTATCTACAAAGATATTGGTTGGTGGGACTGGTTGGGTCCAACCAACCAAAGCTCTGTGTTTATGGAAGATGGGATGAGTGCACCCTCAGCACGTTTGCAGATGACACCAAGCTGGGGGGAGTAGTAGATTCATAGATGGTATGGCCAGGAGGGACCTTGGAAGATCATTGGGTCCAGCCTCCTGCACCAAGCAGGACAGATAACTGGGGCCAGGTGACCCCAGCAAGGTGACTGCTAGTCTCCTCTTCCAGGGAAGCTGATTGCTCCACCTCTGGAGTGAGCTTATCCCACAGTCTGCACACCCTGACTCTGAAGATTTTCCTAACGTTGACTCTGAATCGTTCTTTCAGGAATTTGTGGCCATTATTCCTGGTTTTCCCCTTGTGTGCCCTAATGGACAGTTGCTCATTGAGCCTTTGATGTATCCCCTAGTGTAGTGGTAAGCTGCTACCACATCCCCTCTCAGCCTCCTTTTCCCCAGGCTGAAGAGGCCCAGGTCCCCCAGCCTTTCCTCGGATGGCTTGCCGTGCAAATCTCTGATCATACAGGTGGCTCTTCTCTGGACTCTCTCAAGCTTGTCCACGTCCTTGTTGAAGTGTGGTGCCCAGAACTGGATGCAGTACTCCAGCTGTGGTCTCACCAGTGCTGAGTACAGTGGAAGAATTGCCTCTTTGGTTTTGCTGGAGATGCATCGATTGATGCATGCCAGAGTAGTATTTGCCCTGCTAGCTACAGCATCGCACTGCCAGCTCATATTAATACTGTGGTCTATTATTACTCCCAAGGTTTTTTCATTCATGGTACTGGTCAGTTTGGTGCTGCCAACCTATAGGTGCGTTGGGGGTTGCTCATCCCAAGGTGGAGCACTTTACATTTCTCATCTTTGAATTTTATCAGGTTTTGATCCACGCAGCTTGCCAGCCTGTCTAGGTCCTCCTGTATCTGTAGGCTATCTTCAAGCATGACCACGCTTCCCCATAAATTGGTGTTGTCCATGAACTTGGCCAGTGAGCTCTTCACCCCCACATCCAATTTGTTAATAAAGATGTTGAAAAGTACTGGACCGAGCACCAACCCGTGCAGGACACTGCTGTGTACTTCTCACCAGGGTGACACCAATCCATTCACTATGACTCTCTGGATTCTACCCTGCAGCCAGTTTCTCTGCCCAGCTAAGTGTGCTAAATTACCTCCTGAAGTCCCTTCCAGCCCAATCTGACCTAATTCCTAGAGTGAGTTATGTGGGTGACTCCATGAACATAAGAGATGACAAGTCAGCATGGAGAGAAGAGAGGCAGGTTAAAGAATGTGTTACAGGAAGAAGAGTCTCTGCTCCCAATTGTTCAACCTGACATTTCTGGTCCCTTTGTTCTTCCAGGTAGCAAGAGCATCACCAGCTGTGCATGACACATAGCTCAAGTCATGGCAGCTGCCAACATCACAAGCTCAGAAGCATTTTTCCTGATGGGCATCCCGGGGCTGGAGGATGTCCATGTCTGGATCTCCATCCCCTTCTGCTGCACGTATGCCATTGTGCTGTTGGGGAACTCTGCCATGCTGTTCGTGATCCTGTCAGAGAAAAGCCTACATGAGCCCATGTACATTTTCCTTTCCCTAACGGCCATCTCAGACCTCATCCTCAGGGGGTCCTGCTGGCCATGGCATTCGATCGCTATGTCGCTATATGCACCCCCCTGAGATACACCACCGTCCTCACCAACCAAGTCATCGGGAAAATAGGGGCGGCGGATCTCATGAGAAGTGTGTGCATTGTTCTCCCATTCATCTTCCCGCTCTATGTCAATGAGCAATATACGTCAACCCTCATCAAGACGGAATCCAAGGATGAGGAAGTAGAAGGATTGTGGCTTAGGCTACATGGAGGGCAAGGAGAAAGGGATTTGGTGGTAGGGGTCTGCTACAGACCCCCACATCAAGGGGAAGAAATAGATGCGGGGCTCCTGAGGCAGCTCTCAGAGGCCATAAAAGCTAAAGAGGCGGTAGTCATGGGGGACCTAAACTACCCAGACATCTGCTGGGAGACAC